>NC_081561.1:25155376-25164677 GCF_022355385.1 Mustela nigripes | reverse complement strand
CAATACCTGTGCTTTCCTTGTGCCTGGTTTTGAGTTTTTTTTTTTTTATTTTTTTTTTTTATTTTTTTAAAGATTTTTATTTATTTATTTGACAGAGAGAAATCACAAGTAGTCGGAGAAGCAGGCAGAGAGAGAGAGGGAAGCAGGCTCCCTGCTCAGCAGAGAGCCCGATGCGGGACTCGATCCCAGGACCCTGGGATCATGACCTGAGCCGAAGGCAGCGGCTTAACCCACTGAGCCACCCAGGCGCCCCATGGTTTTGAGTTTTACATGAATAAAGAGTACATTGAATATATAAATTTGAGTAGTATTAACCATTTTGTATATGGTTTCCTTCACTCAACATGTGTTTGTGAGAATCATTCATGTTGTTGTTTGTACTTGTAATTTGTGTATTCGTGTTATTGTAAAGTATTCCAAGACATGATATTTCATAGTTTATTTTTACACCATCTTAAAACCCATATTCTCCATGGGGACAGGGGGTTCGTTTTGATTGCTGATAGATCTGAAGTCCCTAGAACGTTGCCTCCTACAGAGCAGGTGCTATATGAGGACCTGCTGGCTTGGAGTCACCCAGAGCCCTACGTCCCCAGCCCCGGGCACCAACACTCAGGCCTGCAAGTGCTGCATCAGGTCCCTCTCACATCTGTATTTGCCCTCAGCAGCCTCCTTAGCGCCCCCTTGACTTCCTTGTTCCTCAGGGTGTAAATGAGGGGATTCAGCAGGGGAGTCACCAGAGTGTAGAACAGCGCAATGCTTTTGTTCACATCCTGTGAGTAACTGGAGGGGGGCTGGAGGTACATAGAGATGAGTGTGCCAAAGAAGATGACTACCACCAGCAGGTGGGAACCACACGTTCCAAAGGCCTTCCGCCTCCCCTGGGACGACTTGATTTTCAGGACGGCCCGGGTGATTCGGCCATAGGACACTAAGATGAGCGACAGGGGCACCACGAGAAAGAAGACACTGACTGTGAAGAGCTCAGCCTCGTTGATGGAGGTGTCGGCACAGGCAAGCTTCAGCATCACTGGAACTTCACAGAAGAAATGGTCCACCTGGTTTTTCCCGCACAGGGGAAGAGTCATAGTCAGGGCTGTCTGCAGCATTGAGTTGCTGAACCCTGTGAGCCAAGCAGTTAGCACCAGCCGCAGGCAAAGCTGCAGGTGCATGATGGCCAGGTAGTGCAGTGGGCGGCACACGGCAGCGTAGCGGTCATAGGCCATGACCGCCAGGAGCACACACTCCACGCCCCCGAGTCCCAGGGCGATGAAGAGCTGGGTCACGCAGCCACCATAGGTGATGGTCTTGTCCCTCCCCTTGAGATTGGCCAGCGTCTGAGGGACCGTGCAGGTGGTCAAACAAAGATCCATGAAAGAGAGGTTGGAGAGGAAGAAATACATGGGGGTGTGCAGGCGAGTGTCCACCCGAGACAGAAGTATAATTGTGCCATTGCCAATAAAGCTCAAGAAGTAGACGATTAGGATGACCACAAAGAGAGGCGTTTCCAGTTGAGGCCTGTTGGAAAAGCCTAGGAGAAGAAATCCAGAGAAGGTGCTCTCATTAGCTCTTTCCCTTGTACTCTGCCTGTGCAAGAAAGGGAACTCCATTGTTTTATCTTGCATGTTCCATCCACCTCTGTTTTCCTAGAGCCAGCAGCTAGAGGCTGGTTGGGAGCTCCAGAGGTTTGCACGGTGCCTTCCTTGTTGGTGAGAAGGGGGCTGATAAATAGCCACAGGACAGAAGCATCTTCCATGTTTTAGGCATTGTCCAAAAGATCTGTGCATTTTCTCCCAGGGACTCTCTGGGGTTGACATGTTTATGTTTTCTGTTGAACAGATGAGGGAACTGAGCATGAAGGAGATTCAGTCATTTTCCCAAGGAGACTCACCAGGGTTCAGGCAGACTCTAAGACATGAACTCTTAACCACTAGGGACATTGTCTTTTCATGATGGCATGAATTCTGAAGCTAACTGGAGTTTCTCCAAAATTTAAGAGTACTTGTTCTGAATACGGTGCAAATTTGCAGTGCCCCCATCCTTCTTTGTTTTTCATCAAGAATTGAAGTATATCACACTAGTTCCCTTACTTCTGTTTTGTGTAGAGAAAAAGTGTTCTCTAAAATTGCTTAGGTAATAAAATTTCCCAACACCAATTTTATTCAAGGGAAACATCATATTTTAATGTAAAATCTAGTGAAATGTTTGAGAATGGAGCCTGAAATCATGGTTATTGATTGGGAAGTGCTATTGGGAATGCTCGAAGGATGCATCATGTCCAAAATTCATGTTGCAGGAGGACTAATCCTGAGTAATCATTACTGATACCAATTTCAGCAAAATCTCAGGAAATCACCAATCCAGTGTTTAGTCTTTCTTTCTGTCTTACATTACAACTCCCTTAAAAAATTTTGAATTTAGGGCACCTGGGTGGCTCAGTCGTTTAAGTGGCCAACTCTTGATTTTGGCTCAGGTCATGATCTCAGGATTCTGGGACTGAGCTCCTTGCCATGGGCTCTACCCTCAGTGGGGAGTCTCCTTCAGCATTCTCTCTCTCCTCCCTGTCCCTCCCCCGGCTCCCTCATTAAAATAAATAAATACATCTAAATAAACAAAAAATTTTTAATGTAATGGAGTAAAATATTTTTTTAAGCATCCCATTCTGTACTTCTATAAATGCCAACCTTAGAGGAATCATTTGTTTTCTATTAAAATATTGGGCTTGATCTTAGAAATAACCTCCCTCCCTTCCCCACCCCCCATGATACAAGTTTAATAGTAAAGACAACCTAAACAAGAGTAATATCTCATAATATCATCATAGCCTGGAAAAGAGCCTGGCATGGAGCAGAGTCACAAAAAGTGTTTGCTAAATAAATGAGAATATGGAAGATTAAGACCTTTAACAGTTTATTGAAAGTCCAGGGGTAAAAGAAATTCAGAGAGAAGAGCAAAGCAAAGGAAATCTTGAACAATGGATAACAGATAGCCTTGACTATTCAAACTATAGGATTTCTTTTTTTTGTAAGCTGTGTTGTCTGGAACTTTGCGGGACTCCATCTTTTGCAAATGTTACTTTTCTTTTAGCAAAATCTGTGACCAGGCAAGAGGATATTTGGCCATCTCTCTATTCCGACTTTGCTGTGGTATTCTCGGGCCCCTTCTCCTTTTATTCTTACATCCTTTCAAATGATTGTTTTGATGGCTATTATTACAGTGTTGCCAAAGTAGAAAATTCATTTGGGATAATACGTTTCAGAATGCATCAAATGGGAATCAGAATACTTGGGTTGTATGCATAAATCTACCACTAAAAGCTTTGACATTTTGAAGGCTGCTTCCCCACCCCTCCTGCCTGGCTTTCTCTTCTTCCAAGTAAATGAGATGATGCTCCTAGCTTTTATGAAGAAATGTAAGGCATAATGCATTTAGGTTTACATTTCAAAGAAACACCCATCTCAGTCCTTGCATGTCCTTTAGCAACAGCATGGTTCTTAGTTTCTAGATCTTCCACATTATCAGGCCCTCGTCCAAAATATCCAGAATCAGACAATGGGAATTAGTCAGAATTTGTTTTGTCACATGTTGTTGGGACTTACCTCTGCTTCTTCCCTCTCTCCTTGTGGCTTTAAGGATCAGAAAAGGGCTTCTCCATTCCATCATGGTGCCCAGTGGAATCTCTTACAGGGTTTCCAAATAGACTGTTCTTTCTCAGAGAGCACCGACATATCTCGTAACTCAGCCAAGAACACAATTTTCAATGTTTTTGTTCTCAGTGATGCAATTGCTTTGAAATGCACTTGATCTGAAACAAGAAAGCATATATTCTGATAAGAAACATGTAAAATTCATTGTAACTAGAAAAAGAGAGTTAAATGGACATGGGCACTTTAGTCTAAATTTCAATTTGTGGTATTATTTTCTGAGACTTCCATAACAGAGTGCCACAAGCGAGGTGGCTTAAAACAACAGGAAGATAAAGTCTAGAATGAAGATCTTGGCAGAGCTTCTGAAGCCAGTTGGGAGAATACATCCTTGGGCCTTTGTAACTTCTGGAGGTTTGTTTGCCAGCAGTTTGGGGTTCATTGACTTGCAGCCACAGAAGGTCATCTACTGCCTCCATAGGCACATGACGTTCTCCCCTGTCTGCCATTATCTTCTCTTCCTCTTTTAAGAAATACCAGTCATATTGGATTAGAGCACCCGATTGGGTGTAACCTTATCTGAACTTGAACACATTTGTAAAGACCCCGTTTTCACATAAAGTCCCACTAAACCTGAACTGGGGTTAGGATTTCAACACACTTTTTTGGCGGGGGGGCAGGGGGAACAAAATTCAATTCAATAGCAATAGGATATTGCAATTATGCCTGTCAAATTACAACAAATATTTATTATAAATAGATGCCTGCACACAGTGGTAAGACCAAGGTGTAGGTATTAGTTCTATCTTATTTCAAGTTCTCTTATTCTCTTATTCATATTGCAGAAGCCTTCAGTAATAGCAAAAACAGATCCCCCTATGTGGCATGAATATCCAATGAAGGTTTTTCTCCTATGCACCTGTTTGTTACACTTTACAGATCTGAAACACAAACACAGATTGCACACTCGTAAGATCCCTAACAACCAGCATTCGGTTTGAGCTGGAAGAGAAAATACTGACATTCTTTCACTTCACCAGTGAAGGGGTGTCCAGTTAATCTGGAAGTCAGATTGCTCTTCTCTCTGGAATTTCCTCTAAGGAAATAGAAAACTCACCTATAGACACCAGTTCTGCATGTTACACCAGCACCTTTTGGGGTCCGAGGAATCTGGAGTAAAGGGAACAACCCCAGCTATTAGGAGTATTTGAATGTTAGGGTAAGAATATGGCCTCTTCTTCCAAGGAAGAGTATCAAAGATTACAGATATCCAACTACCTCTTGGAAGAAGCAGGTTGGTCTTTGAAGGGTCAGTACACTTCTATGACCCTGAGAGACTGATACATTGATGACAATGTCTGCAGATGAAAGCTCATGACCGCTGGTCCGCGTGAATGCTGATGCACTCAGTGAATGATGGCCAAGTGGTGTGTGGTCATGGAATTGCGGACAGGTGTTCAGGGCTGAAACAGAACGGAATCCTTAGAATAAACCCAGATTCATGTATTTAAAATGTGCCAACCTTAGGATAATCCTTGGCAATGGTGACTCTCAAAGGCAAGGGAAGTCAAAATTGCTCCTCCCTCAGGCTCCGTTAAAGGTAGTACCAGTTCTCTTTACAACTAATGTTAGTGTAAGTTGTCTCATCCCCAGGGTTTACCCATGAAGATTGCCCACTCATTTCAGTGTTTGGGAGCACAAGAAGGAGGATAAATTATAGTGGAATCTATGAGGTCTACGGAATCTGCCCATGAATAAAAGGGCTAATATTATATCTGAGGGATATTTTTATAAATCACCAAAGTCAAAGTACATGCTTTAGCGACTGAGTATGTGTTTATTTTTAGTGGTCCCAGGAGTGTCCTGCCCCATGTAACTCATTAGCCTCAGTTGCAGTATTCAGAGTTTGGTTCCCCAGAGACAGCCAAGGAGGAAGGCTCTGGAGAGGAGACATCAACAGGTCGTCAATCTCTTCCTGCCAGATTGATTGGGAGTGAAACTGTTGTCTCTACTTAACTTCCATTTACCAATCCCATTTAATAGTGTTAGTTACAATATATTTTGCTAGTCTTTAAGTTCCTTGAGATACAATTGTCATAACATTGTGTTCATTTTAGGCATACAATGTAGTGATTCAGTTCTTGTATATACTGTAAAATCATCACCACAGTAAGTCTGGTTAACATCTGTGCTGCACATAGTTACCTTTTTTCTTCTTGTGAGGAGAACATTTAGGATCTATCCTCTCAGCAATTTCCAAATATATAATATACTATTATTAAGTATAGTTCCCATGCTGTACATTAGGTCTCCAGGGCCAGACTTTAGATTCTCCATCCTTATTTTCAGAACTATCCTCTTTTCCTACTTAAAAGACAAATTTCTGTGCCTTCCCCCTGCCCCACATTAGTTATAATCTTTCTTTGTTACCGACTCACTAAGGAAAATTATTTTCCAATGGTTTAATCAAGTCTATTACCTTCCAACCTTTTTGAGAACTTATTACTGTTATCTTTAATCTGTTCTTTGTTTAGCTTCTTATATCCCATTATCTCTTTGTTCATTGTCTAAAAATATGCTCCTCTATCCCATCAGAAAAATAAAATCAGAATGGAACTCTCCTCCTTCCCCACTGTCTTCTAGCTATCCTCCTTGTAAATTTTGTCTTTTCGACTGGACACAAAGTATCCATATTTTTTCTTCTCCCATCAACACTTGTACATGCTCTTTTACCATCTTCCCCTACCACTCTGGTGAAGCTGCTTTCTGTAAAATCTTTAATATTCTTCCATTACACAAAACAGGTGTCCTCTTACTTGGTGTAATATGGCATTGATGATGTTTCCATCCTTCATGAGATGATACTATCCATTGGCTTCTCTCTGTTCTATTATTTCTTGGGCCATTGATTCTCAGTTCTTTCTCATTGGGCACAAACTTCAATGTTTCGATTTCCCAAGATTCCATCCTTGACTCTCCTCTCTCCACACTCTTCCTGCGATGCTTTGTCATTTCCCTGCAGTGAGCTACCATCTGTCTGTAAGATGAATCTCCAATCCATAACCACAGTTTAGACCCTCTATTGAGTTCTATACTAAAGCAAATGGAATCCTGGCTATATACACAGGTATTATTTGTGAACTCTAAAATTTCCATGGTTTTACAATCTGATTATCATGGTCTGAGAGCAGCTGCAGTTCTACACGTTAGATTTTCAAAATCTCAATACCAAACCCTCAACAACCCCAGTGAGAACCACCTGAATTATTCTTGATTCTTCTGTTTTTATCCAAACACTGAAGCTATGCCTTGTTGAATCTCTCTGACATATTTTTAGAATACATTCACTGTCCAGCACATGTTTTTGATTTGTTATCAATGTTATTTCATATCTTTTTACCCTTGCCCAAACCATTTAATTCATCTCCTAAGAGATCCTCCAACCGCACCAACTCCAAGCTTCTACAGCATTATCCGAATTATTTTTCCTAAAACTGACACAACCACATCATTCCTTGCTTAAAAATAATCTTGGCAACCACTGTCTACAAGATTAAATAAAAAGCACACCTTTAATATATAAATCTGTGTTTATTCTATGGATCCTATAGTTGTTAGTTGTGGGAACAAACCTACAATGTATGAATCACTAGGTACACCTTCCCATTTTGGGGCCAACATTCTATTCTATTATGCATTCATTATTCTATTATTTTGCTTCATTTGAAAGATACTATCTTGTCTTATTTTCCCATATATCATATTCCATTATTAATTCAAGACTTTCTTCAAGGATCATAGTCTTTTGTTAATGTTATAGTCGAATGAGTGGTTTTTATTATGCAAAAAATTTCACATCCCCAACATAAAGTTTTGTTCTAGGTTCTTAAACATGGGGACTACATCCACTGTTTGTTAGTGAAAACATCAGCTTCAGGTCTTCCAATGAAGTCCTTTCCATCCGCGCCCCCCCCCCCAGCTTTATTGAGGTGTAATTGACAAATAAAACTAAGATTTTTAAAGTGTACAACATGATGTTATACATATACCTTGTGAAAGGATTTCCCCATCGAGTTAACACATCCGTCATCTCATGTTTATCTTTTTGTGTGTGTGAGAACATTTGAGTTCTAGTCTCTTAACAAATTTTGATTATACAATACAATGTTATCAATGATAGACATCATGCTGTATGTTAGATCCTCAGACCTCATGCATCTTATAACTGAAAGTTTGTACCCTTTTACCAGCTTCTCTTGATTTCTACCCTACCCCCACCAGCAATTCCCCAGCCCCTGGCAAATACTTTTTTTATTGTTTTTATGAGTTGTACTTTTTTCCTCTGCGTGTGAGGAATAGCATGCAGTATTTGTCTTTGTCTCCCTGTCAAACTTATATCTCTTAGCACAACATCCTCCAGGTACATCCATGTTGTCATAAATGACAGGAGTTCATCTTTTTAAAAGGCTAAATAATATTCCATTGTGTATATATACCAAATTTCTTTTTTTTAAACATTTATTTATTTATTTTAGAGGGGAGAGGGGCAAAAGGAGAGGGAGAGAAAGAATCTCAAGCAGTCCCTTTACCAAGTGGGGAGCCCAACATGGGGCTCAATCTCACAGCCCTGAGATCATGACTTGAGCCAAAACCAAGAGTGGAATGCTTAACTGACTGAACCACCCAGGTGCCCCATACCACAGTTTCTTTATGCATTCATACACTGGTGAATTTGGATTGTTTCCATACCTTGGGACAGTGACTAAAACTGCTATGAACATGGGAGTACAGATATTTCTTTGAGATAATGAGTCATTTCCTTTGGATAAACACCCAGAAATGGAACTGCTGGATCATAGGGTAGTTCTATTTTTATTTTTTGAGGAACCTCCATACTATTTTCCATAGTGTCTGCACCAGTTAGTGTTCCCACCAACAGGGCACAAGGGTTTTCTTTCTCCCCATCTTGGCCAACATTTGTTGTCTCTTGTGTTTTTGATAATAGCCATCCTAACAAGTGTGTCCATTGATGGGTGAATGGATAAAGAAGATGTGGTACATACATACAATGAAATATTATTTAGTCATTAAAAAGGAAATCTTGACATCAGCAACAATATGGTTGAACTTTCAGGGTATTATGCTAAGCAAAATAAGCCAGATAGAAAAAGACAGGAAGACAAATACTGTATGATATCATTTATATGCAGAACTAAAAACAAACAAAAGTGAGTTGCCAGGTGGAGAGGATGGGTGAGGGTGAACATAATGGGTGAAAGAGGTCAAAGGTATAAAATTCCAGTTATAAAATAAATGTCATGAGGGAATAATGTACAGCATGGTGACAGTAGTTAATAATACCGTGTTGCATATTTGAAAGTTGCTAAGAGAGTAAATGTTAAAATTTCTCAACACAAGAGGGAGGAGTCAAGATGGCGGAGAAGTAGCAAGCTGAGACTGCTTCAGCTAGCCAGAGATCAGCTAGATAGCTTATCTAAAGATTGCAAACACCTGAAAATCCATCGGCAGATCGAAGAGAAGAAGAACAGCAATTCTGGAAACAGAAAAACAACCACTTTCTGAAAGGTAGGACCGGCGGAGAAGTGAATCCAAAGCGACGGGAAGATAGACCCCGGGGGGAGGGGCCTGCTCCCGGC
>NC_081561.1:25044204-25150376 GCF_022355385.1 Mustela nigripes | reverse complement strand
CAGGAGGGAGACAAACCATAAGTGACTCTTAATCTCACAAAACAAACTGAGGGTTGCTGGGGGGAGGGGGTTTGGGAGAACGGGGTGGGATTATGGACATTGGGGAGTGTATGTGCTTTGGTGAGTGCTGTGAAGTGTGTAAACCTGGTAATTCACAGACCTGTACCCCTGGGGATAAAAATATATGTTTATAAAAAATTAAAAATTAAAAAAAAAAATTTCTCAACACAAAAATAATTTATTAACTATGTACAGTGATGGATGTTAACCAGATTTATTGTGCTGATCATTTTGTAATA
Organism: Mustela nigripes; assembly: GCF_022355385.1. Classification (NCBI taxonomy): domain Eukaryota; kingdom Metazoa; phylum Chordata; class Mammalia; order Carnivora; family Mustelidae; genus Mustela; species Mustela nigripes. Next base: position 25,150,077 of record NC_081561.1, on the reverse strand, counting down.
TATACACACATCAAATCATTATTTTGTACATCTGAAACTCATATAATATAATGTGAATTATAGCTCAATAAAAAAACCAAGAGAATTATTTTTAAAAGTCTATCAGAGACAGAGAAAGTTATGAAAGCCTCCAGAGAGAAGGAGATCACCCTACAATTCTCAAGTTTTCTTAGACCACAGTGTGGATTTTGGCTGCAAATACACACATTGGTATACTTAAAGTCATAAATTTCTCCTCACCCACCAGCCACTCAATTATTCTCCCAAGTCAAAAGGAGCAAGTTTCTTTTCTGTCTTCTGCACTATGGGTGCATTTCTTATGCACCCTTCCCCCAAGGTGATAGCCTTCTGAGGCCCCAGCTTTGTGTGATGGTCTCTTGTCAGAATTTCTACTTTTGTGGGTCAAGTGGGTACAGAGGGATTTCTAAAAAGAGATACATGTCTTATTATTTGCACATTACATGATCATTTTCATAAGAAAATACAGGTTAATAAGCCTTTTTATTTATTCAATCAACAAATGTTTACTGAGTCTCTATTACATGCTAAGACCTGAATGATTTTAATTGCCGAGGATTCCAAATAAAGACAGAAATAGAAGCCAAGGATGTCACTAATGTTTTCAGTCTTTGTAAACATTCTTTTTGTTGTAGAAAAAAGATGACTTGAGACAAAAATATTCTGCTTTACAAAGGTTGAGTTGATTTATAAAAGTTAAATGTGTTCATCACATAGATATGATTTTGGCCAGAAAATAATTGGAAATATAATGTCTGGTATTTGGGATAAGTTTGGATTTGTGGACTATTGGCGTAAGAGAGAAAAATGAAGCAATCTGAACTATCTGATGGGAGTGACTGTGGATGGGAAAGTGAAGGTCTTCAGTGACAGAAACACCTTCTGAGCTGAGAAGTAAATTTGTTCTTACCTGGCTTTCCTCCAGGAAACCTCTCCTTTAGCATTCTTTTAAATGACCTTTACTACTTTTCTGCATGGATACAAAAGGATACTACTTAATGTCATATCCAGCCCATAATCGTGCTTAATATGCTTTTTAGGAAAAGAGATATAAATAAATATCTTCAATAAAAAGAAAACAATATAATGCAATTATTTGGTTAACTTTTATCTTATGCCTTGCTCCAAAGCTATGTCTAGCAATGTGTCCTTGAAATTTTTAATTGATAATGTAGCTATTTAAAGGTCTTGCCAGGATAAGATGCTTATTCTTTTTTTTAAATTTTTAAATTAACATATAATGTATTATTAGCCACAGGGGTACATGTCTGTGAATCACCAGGTTTACACACTTCACAACACTCACCATAGCACATACCTTACCCGATGTCCATAACCCAACCACCCTCTCTGTAACCCCCTCCCTGCAGCAATCCTCAGTTTGTTTTGTGAGATTAAGGTTTGTCTCCCTCCTGATCCCATCTTGTTTCATTTTTTCCTCCCCCCGCCAAAGACTGCTCTTTGCCTCTCAAATTCCTCATATCAGGGAGATCATATGATAATTGTCTTTCTCTGATTGACTTATTTCACTCAGCATAATACCCTCTAGTTCCGTCCATGTCGTCCCAAATGGCAAGATTGCATTTCTTTCGACGGCTGCATAGTATTCCATTGTGTATATATACCACATCTTTATCCATTCACCTGTTGATGGACATCTAGGTTCTTTCCATAGTTTGGCTATTGTGGACATTGCTGCTATAAACATTCAGGTGCACATGCCCCATCAGATCACTACATTTGTATCTTTAGTGTTAAGTACCCAGTAGTGCGATTGCTGGGCCATAGCGTAGCTCTACTGTCAACTTTTTGAGCAACCTCCATGCTGTTTTCCAGAGAGGTTGCACCAGCTTGCAATCCCACCAACAGTGTAGGAGGGTTCCCCTTTCTCTGCATCCTCGCCAGCATCTGTCATTTCCTGACTTGTTAATTTTAGCCATTCTGACTGGTGTGAGGTGGTATCTCATTGTGGTTTTGATTTGTATTTCCCTGATGCTGAGTGATGTGGAGCACTTTTTCATGTGTAAGATGCTTATTCTTAAGGTGAATCAGGGTGAGAAGACTTTTGAATTTTTTTTTAAAGATTTTATTTACTTATTTATTTATTTGAGAGAGAGCAAGAGAGAGAGAGCAAGTGCTAGTTGGGGGGTGGAGCAGAGGCAGAGTGAGCAGACTCCCTGCTGAGCATAGAGCTTGGTCCAGGGGCTTGATCTCACGACCCTAAGATCATGACCTGAGCTGAAACCAAGAGTTAGATGTTCAACTGAGGGAGCCAGCCAGGCACACCTTGAATTTTTTTCTAAGTGAAAATTAATTGCTTGCAACTTTGCACACCCCCGTAAGTCTTGTGTGTGATAGAGATCCATGGATGCGTGGCAGCATATACATGGCTTCCATATTGGTTTTCATTATTGTGGCTTTTAACAATCCCTTCAATAAAATCCATATTTAAAAGTAAGGACATTTACACTCATCGTGATAAATTTAGACGCTTATGTTAAAATCTTTACTATATTTCTCGGACATAAAAAAGAATTAGATCACTTTTAAGAATATTTTTTAAATGTAAGTGTAGTGGACATGTGATGTGACATTAGTTTCAGATGTAGAATATAATGATTCAATTTATCTATACATTGTGCTATGTTCACCATAAGTGTAGCTACCTTCTGTCTCCATACAACATTATGATATCATTTACTATATTTCCTATGCTGTGCCTTTCATCCCCATAATTTTAAAAAGAATAATATCTTGCCATTTGCAACAACATGGATGGACCTAGAGGTAAATGAAATATGCTGTGTGAAATGAATCACACAGATGCATCCTCTCCAGCATCTGTCAAATATTGCAAAGACAAATATCGCATGATTTCACTTAAATGTGGAATCTAAAAAACAAAACAAAGGAACAAGCAAGCAAACCAGAAACAGATTCATAAATACAGACAACTGGTGGTTGCCAGAGGGGAGGGGGGTGGGGGCATGGATGAAATAGATAAAGGGGATTAAGAAGGACAGGCTTCCAGTCATAAAATAAATGTCACGAAAATGGAAAGTATAGCATAGGGAATATAACCAGTAATATTATAGTAATATTGTATGGGTGACTATGCATATGGTGAGAGCACTGAGTAATGTATAGAACTGGTGACTCCTTCCTTATGCTATACACCTGAAACTAATATAACATTTTATATCAACTGTACTTCAGAATATTATAATAAAAATATGTAATACAGTAATAAAAAATTTTAGGTCCACATTTTGTGGTCTCTTTGATTATAAATATATTTCACCATGCCTCAGTTTCCTAATCTGTCAATGAAAAGATCTAGAATGGATTATTTGTTTTCAAACTCAAATCCATGTTAAAACTACACAAGACATTTTTTCTTTCTTCTTCTTTTTTTTTTTTTTTTAGATTTTATTTATTTATTTGACAGAGAGAACAAGCAGGGGGAATAGGAAGGGGAGAATCAAGCTCCCCACTGAGCAGGGAGCCCAACGCAGAGCTCGGTTGCAGGTTCCTGGGATCACAACCTGAGCTGAAAGCTGATGTTAACCAACTGAGCCACCCAGGTGCCCCTTTCAACACAAATATTTCCAGACTTACTAAAATGAGAGCTTCGGTGGTTGGGACTTTAGGATCTATGTTCAAAACAAATGTCTGTCCAGATCACTTTAATATAGCTGATTGTGAAACAAAACAAAGCTCAAATAGTTTAAATATCATAGGCTGTGTTTAGGATAATAACTCCATCTTCTCCAGACTGAAATTTGAAGATATCAGAAGACAGAAAGTATTGTATTTTGGCACTCCATTGGCTCAATTCCATGATAAAATGACAATTACACAAAGTACCAATGAGGAAAAAGACCATCATATGATTTTATTTGGGCATAACTTAAGTCAGTCCACAATACTGAAGCATTGATTTATAGTTGTATTGGGTTTTAATTACATGTGACCAACTTGGAAAGGAGGAGGAAAGATGATTTGAAGGGTAGACATAAGATACTATCCAAATTAAAATTTATGTCTAACCTAGTTTATCATTAGCATCATATTGGGGCTTTATAATATATATTCCCAGACTCCATCCCTGGAAATTTTTATTGGGTAGGTTGGAAGATTTAAGTAAATTCTAAAATTACACTTCAAGAATTATTTATTTCTGGTAACTAAGTAAAATAAGCAGACTTTTGGAAAAGTTACAGTCACCTTACTTTCTGGACGCAAGCCTACTCAGGGCACCTTTTACATCCTTGTTTCTCAGCGTGTAGATGACAGGGTTCAACATGGGGGTCACCAAATTGTAGAAGAGGGTAAGGAATTTCCCTTGGTCCTGAGAAGAATTATTTCCTGGTTGCATATACATATAGATAATATTCCCATAAAACAGTGAGACCACAGTGAGGTGGGACCCACATGTGTTGAAAGCCTTCCTTCTTCCCGTGGCTGATTTCATGCTCAGCACTGCTAGGGCAATGTAGCTATAGGAGACGAGGATGAGCGCCAGGGGCACCAGGACAATCATTACTGACAAGATGAAAACCGTGCTCTCCACAGCCACAGTGTCCACACAGGCAATTTTTATCAGAGCTGGCATCTCACATAGGAAATGTTTCACCTTACATCTTCCACATCGTGGCAGCCTCATGGTTACTGGAGACATGGCCAAGGAGTTGAGGAGCCCGATACCCCAGGCCACAGACACCAGCTTCCAACAGAGCTGAGGGTGCATAATGATGGAATAGTGGAGGGGCTTGCAGATTGCAGTGAAGCGGTCATAAGCCATGACTGCCAGGAGGACACATTCTGTGCCACCCAGACCCAGGAACATGAATAGCTGGATGGCACAACCCGTGTAACTGATGGTCTTGTCTGGGCCACCCAAGTTGAAAAGCAGCTGGGGGATGGAACTGGTGGTAAAACAGAGGTCTAGGAAGGACAGGTTAGTAAGGAAGAAGTACATGGGCGTATGGAGGCAGGGGTCCAGGCGGGACACCAAGATAATGACAACATTGCCCACCAAGGTCACAAGATAGAAGATGAGAACAAATACAAAGAGGGTCTGCTCTAGCTGGGGTCTGTCTGAGAAACCCAACAAGATGAACCGGTCCTGGCAGCTCTGGTTGGTCATGACAATGGACCATCAATACAGTCCTATAAGGAAGCAGATAGAATCACAATGCACTTAGTGAAGTAGGCTAAGGGACTAAGACCAGAGTAATAGCAAGTGCAAATAATTAAGTAAGATTTCAGTATTCTGTACAGATATAGATTGTATATTTTAGGAAGAATATCTCGTTTTATTAACTTCTTTTGTTTCTTTTTGGATACCAAAAAAAGTAGAGGTCACTAGAAGTTTTGGAAAACAGACACCTATGAAAGATAGGAAAAGGATTTTCTAGAGGCAAGATGGCAGAAGGGTAGGGGACCTCATTTCACCTGGTCCCTTGAATTTATCTAGATAACTGTCAAATCATTCTGAACACCTGCATCAGGCTCTCTGTTCAGCAGGGAGCCTGCTTCCTCATCTCTCTCTGCCTACCTCTCTGCCTACTTGTGATCTCTATCTGTCAAATAAATAAGTAAAATCTTTAAAAAAAAAATTTAGAAAAGTCTCAAATACACAAACTAAGCTTACACTTAAATAATCTGGAGAAAGAATAGCAAATAAAGCCTAAACCAAGAAGGAGAAGAAAAATAATTAAGATTAGAGCAGAAATCAATGAAATAGAAACCAGAACCGCAGTAGAACAGATCAAGGAACCTAGAAGCTGGTTCTTTGAAAGAATTAATAAGATTGATAAACCTCTAGCCAGACTTATCAAAAGAAAAGAGAAAGGACCCAAATTAATAAAATTATGAATGAAAGAGGAGAGATCACAACCAATACCAAAGAAATACAAACAATTTTAAGAACATATTATGAGCAACTATTGGCCAACAAATTAAGCAATTTGGAAGAAATGGGTGTATTGCTGGAAACTTACAGACTACCAAAACTGAAACAGAAAGAAATGGAAAGCTTGAATAGACTCATAACTGGCAAGGAAACTGAAGCAGTAATAAAAAATTTCCCAACAAAAAAGAGGCCAGGGATAGTTGGATTCCCAGGGGAATTCTACCAAACATTTAAAGAAGAAATATTATGGCAAAAATTAACAAGACAGGAAACAACAAATGTTGATGAGGGTGTGGAGAAAGAGGAACGCTCTTACACTGTTGGTGGGAATGCAAGGTGGTGCAGCCACTCTGGAGAACAGTATGGAGGTTCCTCCAAACGTTAAAAATAGAGCTACCCTATGACCCGGCAGTTGCACTACCAGGTATTTACCCCCCATCCCCAGAAGATAAAGATATAGTGGCAATAAGGAGCACATGCACCCCAACGTTCATAGCAGCAATGTCCACAATAGCCACACTGTGGAAGGGCTGAGATGTCCTTCAACAGATGAATGGATAAATATGTGGTGCATTTATATAATGGAATATTACTCAGCCATCAGAAAGGATGAATACCTACCATTTGCATTAACATAGATGGAACTGGAGGGGATTGTGCTAAGTGAAATAAGTCAAGCAAAGAAAGACAGTTATCATATGATTTCACTCATATGTGGAACACAAGAAATAACATAGCGGACCAAAGAGAAAGAGAGGGAAAACTGAATGGGAAGTCATCAGAGAGACAAACAAACCATGAGAGACTCTAGACATATAGTTTTTAAAAATATATGCTTTTTTTAATACCCAAGAAAGAACTAAATGCCATATAAGAAAGAAATCTAGGTAAATAATTGTTTCATATTTCAAACTGATCAATTCAAAGGTCATAAATGTGTTCTTTATAAAAGCATTTCTATGCACAAGAAAAAACTCATTGCATTATGTAATTGAAGAAGTAAAAGTTTTAGTTTCATTTTAATGTCTCAAAGGCATTGCCAAAATCACATACTTTAAAGCACTCAAAGATGATCTTATGACCTATCATGTAAAGGACATTTTTCAACACTTTGAGTTATTCATGATGTCTCCTGTGCTCTATCTACAGAATATGGTGGGTGGGGTTCTTTTTGTTTTGATTTTTGGCTCTACACCTAACACAGGGCTTGAATTCAAGACCCTGAGATCAAGACCTGAGCTGAGATTAAGAGTCAGATGCTTAACCAACTGAGCCACCCAGGCACCCTACAGAATATGGTGTTTTGAGTCAGAAGACTTTGACTTGGTGCTATGTGAATTGTCCTGGGAGTCACTTCTAGCTCAGGTGCATAAAGCGCTTTGTGAATCTGCCGGTAACCCCTTTAGTTACCTAAGTAGTTCCTACTAGAGCTCATGGACAAGAAAAAACCAGGAGAGGCAGAGGAGAGAGTGAAGGAGCCACATCTCCACCTCCACCTCTGTACAAGTAGCTCACACATACTGATGTCTTACACCATTACTTTTGTTTGTAAGGGCTTTGCGTGTAATAAACCATGCTATAGATATTAGTTATTACTCTTATAAGCAGGAAAGACCAGGTTTGTATTATATATGATCAAGACAAGAATTTTTCCCATACTATTTTGAGTTTAAATATTAGAAGTGTTATCAGCAAAGACTAAACAATTTTAGCCAGTTTAAATTAATTACAGCTGTATAGATGACTTGAGAAGCAAACTTTTGACTAGATGTGTTACTCTAAGTGATTTAAAAAGAGTTCTGCTGATCTGTATGTCAATACAGTCTTAGGTCGGAGAAGTTAAGATTATCATCTGTGAAGTAAAAATTACTAAAAACATTTATATTAATAAGTAATTCTGTATTCCATAAATATTTATGGAGCTCCTATTCTCTATCACTCACCATATTACATGCTAGAGATATGCTGCTTAAAAGAATAGATAGTAATTTATCTCATTGATTTATAGTCTAGTGGGAGGAACAAACATTCATTAAAGCTCACACAGATCAATGTACAATCACTAACAATATTATTAAGCCCCTACTTAGTGCCAAGCACTGCACTAAGTATTTTCTTAGACTGTTTTATTTAATTCTCATACCTGAATTTGAAGGATACAGGTACTAAATAACTTACCAAGGACAGTTAGGAAGCTGCAGATGTGGGATTCAGGTCCAGGCCTATTGGTCAGGCCAAATTTCTACACACAAGACTGAAATAGAAAGATAATTCATTAATCCATGACCTCAGTAATCTTCCATTTGATGCAATTCAGGTGAATACAATGATTTGAGTCCTTTAATCACTGGTTTGGTCTCAATTGAAGAAGAATGTCAAAGAAGTCACTGGAAGACAAATCCAGCTAAGGCAATGTCACCAAAACTCAGTTTTCTTAAATAAGTAAGAAATATGTAATTGTTATTGGTTCACAAGTTGCTGGATTTTAAATTTAAATATAAGTGATAAATTCAAACATAACTATATATTGACCAATATAAATTGCTAAAAGTAACCTTTTTTTGAAAACTGGGTATTGCAAAGATAACCTAAAATAATTATTGAAAAGGATTATGATTGAAATTATTAGAAAACCAACATGACAATTTATTTTCCCATGATCACAGGGTAACAATAGTTAAACATGCTTTTTGCAATTATTTTTTTTTTAAAGATTTTATTTATTTATTTGACAGAGAGAAATCACAAGTAGGCAGAGAGGCAGGCAGAGAGAGAGGAGGAAGCAGGCTCCCTGCTGAGCAGAGAGCCCGATGCGGGACTCGATCCCAGGACCCTGAGATCATGACCTGAGCCGAAGGCAGTGGCTTAACCACTGAGCCACCCAGGCGCCCACTTTTTGCAATTATTTTAAATCAATAATTATAGAGAATATATAGTATTTTATCTATCACTCTATATTGGCAGGTAGTATTGGTTGCTCTTACTTTTTAATTATCTAAATCAATAATTATGCTCAGAATTATTTATTTTATGTCATAAAATATTTTATATGTTTATATTTTTCTTACTTATGGAACATTAATTTTCTTTAGGTGTCAGGTGGGTGGAAACATGTATGGACAAATGGGAAGAACTGTGATTTTCTGTCTTATCTCTGTGATAAACCAATTTTGCTAATCTCATTCTCCTTTACCTGTTAGAGATGTTAGAAAACTTAAGTTAAATTTGACAAGCCAGAGTTAGTGCTGGAAAGACCTCCGAGGTGTCCCATAGAGGATGAGTAGAAGGAAGGCAAGAGAGACAAGAAATTTGCAAACTGGGGCACCTGGGTGGTTCAGTGGGTTAAGCCTCTAGCTTAGACTCAGTTCATGGTCTCAGAGTCCTGGAATGGAACCCTGTGTCAGGCTCCCTGCTCAGCGGGGAGCCTGCCTCCCCCTCTCTCTCTGCCTGCCTCTCTGTGTACTTGTGATCTCTCTCTGTCAAATAAATAAATAAAATTTTTTTTAAAAATAGAAATTTGCAGATGTAATGAAAGAAGGTAGAGAAGTCTGAGTTTATCCTAAAAGTTACACAATGAATGGAAGAAGGACAATAATAAGATAGCCAGTAGTATCAGTAAAAGCACCATCAACAGATACTAAAATTGGTAGATTAAGGAATCAAGATATAAATGCATGTTTGGAATTATTATGATGAACTAAAATAGGAATAGTTAAAAACTCCATCTTTGGAGTATGCAGTTTGGTGTTGGAAGATAGCATATGAAATTATTTTTGCTTTTTATGATAGACCTTTTTGTACTTCTTATTGCTTCAACTCTTGTATGTATTATTTTTAATACAAGTATGTATTTTTAAAATGAAAGTTATAGTTACTTAGAAAAATATAAATACAATATATATAGCTCAAAGCAGTATATTATGACAATTGTTCAAGTCCTAGCTCTACCCCTACTGGTCACACAACATTAGTCAAGATTTTTAGCCACTCTGTTCTCAGTTTTAATATCTGTGAACTAGGAATGGAAAAGTGCAAGCCTGGGACTCCTGGGGACTCAATCGATTAAGTATCCAACTCTTGATTTCAGCTCAGGTCATGATCTCAGGGTCATGGATTTGAGCTCCACATCAGATTTTATGTGGAGTCTGCTTAAGATTCTTCCTCTCCCTCTCCCTTTGTGCCTCTACCCCTGCTAGTGCATGCACTGTCTCTCTAAAAAAAATTTTTTTAATTAAATTTTTTTTAAAAAGTGCACACCTTAAAATAGTATTGTAAGGATGAAGTCATGTACATAATTATATCTCATAACATATTGAACTGTATTGCAACAATGTGATAAAGACTACTTATTTTGTTCTAATTATTAGTATTATTTTCATTAAATTGCTATCTTTCTTTTTATTCCACTGTTAATTCTTGTCTATTCCACTGTGAAATGGAATTGACTGATATGGACAAAAGTATCAAACGTTGTCAATGCCACACAAAGGAAGTATGAGCATTGATAATAGCTCCTATCGCTCAGCACAAATCTTGGGTGTTAGTACTTCTTTGAATTTGGACCCAATTCCAAGTGAATTTATTCTGAGTGATAGCTTCTTTACATTTGACTCAAATACCATTCATACGCTGATGATTGCTAAATCAACAGCTTTTAAAATTTTATTCTGAAATCCAGATCTGCACATTTAACTTCTTCTGAATATCTTGACTTGAGTGACCAACAAATAGTTGAGAGTCAGCGTAGTGCTAGGAGTCCAAACTTGAGCATGGTTTCATATCCTAGTAATGCTATTGAGTATAACAGACCTCAGGCAAGTTATTTAAACACTCTATGCCTCAGATTTATCATCTGTAAAATGGGCATAATAATAGATCCTACTTCAGAGAGTTGTTTGGAGGATGAAATGAGTTAATATGTTAATATTTGGTTAAGAGAGAGTTGTTTGGAGGATGAAATGAGTTAATATGTTAATATTTGGTTAAGAATACAGACACGAAACAAATGTATCTTTTAATTTGTGTGTTGAATTATTTACCTGGGCTTTTTTGGTCTATCAGGCATGCTGACTGTAAACATGTGCAAATATATCCCAATTATAAGTCCAACAAAGCTTCAGTTCTCATGCAGATTGATAAGGCTAAGGGAAATTGTCAGGCTCAAAACATGTGACAAATTTCAAAGAATTACTATGAAATTTTGGAGGCAAAATTTGTACTGAAATTTGGTAGCGTGAGATTTAATGATGCCCTCCTACCACTAAAGTGTCTCCATGTTCTAAGTTCTTGGGAAGGCAGCAAAGTTAGGGTAAGTCCACTTTGGTCAGAGCAATGCTAGTTTGAAGGCTCAGCTTTGTGTGTAACTTTGAGTGATTCAAAGTAGGTATGTTATGGAATTGCTAATTTCGGCCTTACTCTGGCTACAGTGGATTGGAAGAGAGGGATTCTGTCAAAGGTGCTGCGCCTGACCTGCTCTGGGCTGAGAGCTGCAGTAAAGAGAGCGTGCAGCTGCCGAGCCTCCGAAAGATAATCTGCAGCCCTGAGAGATCTATCAGATAAGACATGGGAGGGTGAAGCAGTGTCTTCAAGTTTTCTTCTCCCTATTTGCACAGACGCTCCATGAAATGGGAATAAGAAGAGAAGGAAGAACTTCTGGGTTGGTGGAGACAAGTCATGAGGACTAGGTAAGAAGTTTCTACAGGACCTCATAGTGAACAGGTCTGTTAGGCAAATGGACATCTATCTGCAACCTTCCCACCTTATCAAATCACTCATATCCAATTGTTGCCAAATAGAAATGTATACAACTTTGTTTATCTGGAAAACAAAAAGAACTTTTAGGAAATTTTCAGTTTGTTTGTTTTTTTTAATTAAAGTGACTAACTCATCTAGGCACAAATTAAGGCAATATGACACATAGAATGTTGTAAAGATTTGGGAAACAATTCATTTTGTTAATTTATTTTGTTTTGCATTAGTTCATTTATAATTAGAGTCACTGATCATATGGATACATTAATTATTGATCTATTTAAGAAGTTTAATATAGTCCGCTTATTCTCAAAACTGACTGGTGTGAAGAAATTTTATACAGTCCATGTCTAGAGGTAAAAATAATGATATCCAATAAAATCAACAGAATTTTTAAAAATCAGTAGAATTTTCCTATAGAAAAGAAGAAACTGACTCCTCTTTAGCTTGAATTAGTGAAATCTTAGACTGAGGGAAATTTAATCCAATGTGATGAGTCAGTTACTATGGATGGATTTTTCAAATGTCTGAAAGACTTCTTTTTATAGAAATTTTTCTTATAGTATTCCAGGATAAAGGAAACATTTTGAAGCATATTTTATCCATACAAGTTATATAAAAATGGTACAACTTTACAAATTATTAGCAATTACATGGACAAAAAAAATGAATTTAGTCGGCCTATCTCTGACAACATAATGAACATGTGATGAAAATGCAGATTCTTGTAGTTTTGCTAGAAGTTCTGGGTCAGAATCCAAGAATCTGAATTCTGTCTGGAACTTTATAAGCATGAATTATTAGTACTTCTTCTGTCTACATGAATTCTACTTCTACAATTATCTGTCTTCTTGCCATTACCAACTATATTAAAAGTCATGCTTCAGTCCAGCATTTCCTTCCTCATGTTAATTATCCCTCTGGTCCTCTTTTTTCCTAGATTTGTCAAAGGAAAATACAACCATTAATGATATCATTAAGTGTGACTGACAATCCTATTTTTGTGGTTCACAGAAAAGTGGATCAGGGTAAAAAAAATTATTATTAGAAAATAAATAAATAATTTAATTACCTGACTCCTCTTAAAGTATCCATGAGAAAATATTGTCAGGATTTACTTCTGTTCTCATTCTTATTTTCTTATTCTTTTCTCTGAAAATTAGCTTTAGTTCTAGGAAGTTGGTTAGTGGTCTCTGTTCTTGAAGATATTTGCCCTTTTGTGACTTGACTTTGTAACTTGCTTGTAACTTGAGCTTGAAAACAAATTCTACAAGGACATCAGAGTGCGAGAGCAGCTGCTCACCAGAGGAGTGTACAATTCACATCTACATCTGTGACCTCAGTTACTATGACCCTCAACTTGTGTTGAGCCAAAAAAAGTACGATTTGTAAAGCCATACTGAGGCTTCAGCACATCTCATACCAGGAGTCTGAGATCAGGTCCTCAGATTCCTAAAGGACTATTCTGAAGTAATAAAGACCATTTATACATTAAATTCTTACCAAATGTCTCAGATTGGAGAAGTGAAAATGCTTTCCTCTCTTCACTAAAGCCTTTGGGGATGTATGTTCCATTGAAGCAATTAGACAAGTTTGCTGTTGTCCAGAAAGGAAGACCAGTGGGACACATAAAAGAAAACTCATATCTGTGCTTCCTTCAGAGTTTGAGCTTGGGGATGGGGACCCTTGTGTTCACATTGAATAAGATCCCTATTTCCTGTAGCTCACCTCTGAGGCTGAGGAGACTTAGCCAAGCCTGAGAATATCCCGAAGGATTTAATGTTCTTTTAGGTGCCAAATGTTTGTTTTTAGTTTTGACATGATTTCAGACTTCGAGAAGATTGTAAGATTGGTACAAATAATTTTCTGTTATTTCCTACATTATTTGAGAACACTTTGCTCCATCATATCCAAATACCTCAGTGTACTTCCTACAGACAAGATCATTCTCCTATATAACCATAACACAATTGTCAAAATTATGAAACTTACATTTATACATAACTATGACTTAATTCACACTCCACTCAGGTTTTAACAGTTGTTCCAATAATATTGCTAATAGTAGGGGCGCCTGGGTGGCTCAGTGGGTTAAGCCTCTGCCTTCGGCTCAGGTCATGATCTCAGGGTCCTGGGATCGAGCCCCATATCAGGCTCTCTGCTCAGTAGGGAGCCTGCTTTTCTCCCTCTCTCTCTGCCTGCTTCTCTGCCTCCTTGTGATCTCTGTCTGTCAAATAAATAGATAAATAAATAATCTTTAAAAAAAATTTAAAAAAAATATTGCTTATAGCAAAAGGTTCCAATCCAGTATAATGCATTGCATTGATTTCCTGTATCTCTTTAGTCTCCCCAATCCAGAAAAGTCCCTCAATCTTTCCTTGACTTCTACGACTTTATACCTTTGAGGAATACAGAATACTTATTATAAAATAAGCCCAATTCCTCAACACGGGTTTATCTGACATTTCCTTATGATTAGATAGTTTACATATCTTTGGCAGAAATATCATAGAGACCAGGGATGCTGGGTGGCTCAATTGGTTAAACTTCCAATCCTTGGTATCAACTCAGGTCATGATCTTTACAGCTGGAGGACTGAGCCCTGTGTCAGGCTCTGCACTCTGCACTTTGTTTTAGGTTGTCTCTCCTTCTCCCTCTCACTCATTCTCTCTGTCTCTCAAATAAGTAAAACTTAAAAAAAGAAGGAAATATCATAGAGGTTATGCTGTGTCCTCATTGCATCTTATAAAGAAGGCACAAAATGTCAGTTTTGCTCGTAACAGGTGATAGGAACTTTGATTCCTTGATTAAGGTAGCATGTTCTGGATTTCTCCACTTAAAGTTCCTCTTCTTATTGTGATTAAGAAGTATTTTATGGGGCTGTAAATGTAAATATTCCATTCCTCATCACCTTTTCCACTTGCTTTAGTACTTATTAATGTTTCTTGGCTGAATTAAGTAGAATTATGATTTTCTAATTCCGCTGTCCTTTCTACAGTTACTAGTTGGCATTTTACTTAAAGAAAAAAAATCACTCTTCTTCCTTCTTCCTTTTGTCTCTTTCTTCTCTTTCCCTCCCTCCCCCCTCCCTCTCTCTCTCTTTCTTCTATTCAATATGGATTCCTATTTATTTATTCCTATATTAGTATCATTATTTATTTATATGCTAAAATTTTCCCAGATTTATACTGTAGGAACTCCTCCAGCCTGGCTTCTATGTCCATTTTAAAGAAACATTTATGGGGCATCTGAGTGGATTGGTCAGTTAAGAGTCTCCCTTTGGCTCAGGTCATGATCCCATCCCTGGGTCCTGGGATCCAGCCCCTTGTTGGGCTCCCTGCCGGAGCCTGCCTCTCCCTCTGCCCTTTCCACCCCCATCATGCTCTCACTCTCTCAAATAAATAAATAAAAATCTTTAAAATGAAAAAAGAAAAATAAAGACACATTTACTTTGAAAAGGGATACAGCATAGTATAGAGTTCATGTGCCCTTCATCCGTCTTCTACTACTGTTAAAATTTTATGTAACCATGGTTCTGTGTCCTTTGATCTGTTCCCATCATTCTTTGAACACTTTCTTGCTTTTTAACATAAGATATTCCGGATTCATCTTAACCTTCTCTTGTCCTAACTCTGGACTCAGCCATTTCTGCAAGGAGCCCTAACCCACAAGGATTAGTGGCAATTTGCCTCCACTTTGTGAAATCAGAATCTTTTGCCAGTTTCCAGATATGAGCTAGCACACAGAATGAGAAATCCCGGAACTAGAAAGAGATCAGTTCCCATTGAGAAAGGACGTGCACTGCCACGATGTTGATATGAATTGAGGATCTGGCTGGTCTTCAACAGCAACCTCCTCCGTTCTTCCTTGAATGGTAATGTGGTAATTTACCAGATTGACTGCATATAGGGAAAGGGAAACTCTCAGAGTTTTCAAGGATTTTTGGCTATGGGGGTCAAGATAACATGGATACCAGAAGACATGAATGCTGTCGTGGGCCCTCTGTTAGAGTGGAAACACATGATGGCCAATTGATGAATAGATCTGGCCCAAGTCCATCTCAAAATGGGTCTGTATTAGTTTTATATTGTGGCCTTAACAAATTATCACAAACTTGGCCGCTGGAAACACCGCAGGTTGATTTACTGGGAGTTCTATGGGTCAGAATTCCAACATGGGAGTCACTGGGCTAGAATCAAGGTATCGGTGAGGCTGCATTCCTTTCTGTTTCTGCTGTTTCTAGCCTATAGAGCTTCCTGTGCTCTTTGGCTTGTGCTCCCTTGCTCTGTCTTTAAAGCCATCATTTGACTGAGTCTTTCTTGTGTTTCTGAGTTTTCGGTCATTGCACTCTCTCTGATCACAGCTGGGTAAGATCCTCTGGTTTTAAGAACTCATGTGATTAGATTAGGCCCAGTCTAGGTAATTCAGGATAATTTCCCCATCCCAAACTCCATATCCCTAATCATTCTGCAAAGTCCCTTTTGTCAAAGATTCTAGTGGCGTCTTTGTGCCTGTCAGACTTCAGTGGGTCCATGGATCGTGTGGTGGTCATTTCCTATGCCCAGAGCATAATGGGATGAACTGGTTCACACTGCTTCCTTTTTTTTTTTTCCTTACTAAATTGCAGGTTGATTATAAAGGATATAACTCAAGAACAGCCAGATGGAAGAAATGCATAGGGCCAGGTATGGAAAAATGGTGTGGAGCTTCCACACTCTTCCAAGGACACCACAGTCACCACGTATTTATTTAACCCAGAAACTCTCTCACATTGGTTCTTGACTTGTTGACTGGTGTCCACTGTGGTATAAAAGGCTAAAAGGAGGCCCACTAAACTTTCCCCAACTCCTACCACAATTGTATATCAGAATCAGTACCACATTACAGCTGAAGTGGCAGATTATTAATTAATAATGTCTTAAAGACTTAGAGCAATAGAGATCGTAGTTTCCAACATATCCCTGTTCCATTCACCAGTGGGGCTTCTGCAAACATCAGATGGATTGTCGTGGGTGACAGTGGCTCATTGCAAGTTCACCAAATGGCAGCACCATTGCAGCTGTGGTGTCAGGCAGGGTGCACGTGCACCCTGGTCATTATTACACACTCACTGACCCAACAATACAGACAAGTAGAGGCAGTTTGGATTCAGTTGGTGTGGACAATAGTATATATTTACAGTATGTTTCAGGGCTATGTTAACTTCTTCCCCTTATTGCTAAGTAGAGCCTGAAAGGACCTTGATTATCTGGACATTCTGAAGAACATCATACTCTTCACCATATTGATGACATTATGTTAACTGGCCAGGTCATCGGGAAAGGGGCAACCACTCTGGATATATTTTAGGATACATGTACTGCAGAGGGTGGGAGGTAAATGCTGCAAGATTTAGAGTTCTGTCACATCAATAACATTTTAAAGTGGTCAGGGGAAAATAGGTAGTCCGCATTCCTATGTCATTTACTTTAGTTTTAACAATGTCTTTCTCTCAACTTACACCATACATTAATGGGGGCTTCACTAGGACCACCCGATACAGGAAGAAAACAGAGACCTGGTTAACAGATGAATCAGTCTGGTATGTTGCTGAGAGCCAAAAGTAGAGTGCTGCTGATTTATAACTGATTTATAACTGCCCCCCCCCCCCCCCGCTCCGGGGTATCTCAGAAAAACACTGGTGAGAAGGTATCTTCCTAATGGCAGAGCTTCAGGCCAACCACCTAGTCATCCACTTCGTATTAAGAAAACACAGGTCTGAGGTAAGGATCTACTACTACTCCTGGGCAGATGTGAGTGGGTTTGCCTGGTTTATCAGGGACCCGGAAGGAACAAGACTGGTAATTGGAAATTTGAGGACGAGAAGGTCTGAGGAGTAAATAAATATGTGAGTGGATCTGTAAGAGTGGCCACACTGTGTAAGCATATCTGTATCACATTTGATGACCACCCAAGAAATCATCAGCTACAGAGGAGGCAATAAATAACACCACACGTGAGTCCAAAAGGGGTTCCTTCTCACCAGCATTGGGCTGGTTATTGCTGCTGTGAACCTATGTACCTAAAAGAATTGGAAGCACACTTTTAGATCAATGTTGCTTGAAGATGAAAATGAGGTTGCTGTCTATTTAAAACTGGAGACAAAGAAGTCATTATATGTGAACACCTATAGTGCAGGGTCAATGGAAGGAAGAAAGATTTATTGCATTAAATCCTTCTGACAGAAACCAAACAAAATGAGAAAAATGAATTAAAGTTTCAATTCAAAATGTTAGGAAAATAATAAAATTGGATGAAAGAAGAAAGACTCAACCAAAGAAGACTAAAGTAGAAATTGATGAAATAAGGTCAAAATGAAAAATAGTAAAAATAAAAATGAAAATTAGTTAATCCATATAATTAACATTTTCTGTTCAAAGGATGCATGAAACAGATAATTGGCTAATATGATCTTGAAAAAAGAATTAACAAAGCATGAAGGAAAATTAGAAGAATGAAAAAAAGATACACCAAGATTTCAAAACAAGTGTTAGAGAATGTTTTTGAACTCCATCTCAATCTGTGATGTTGTAGATAATATGAGCAATATTCCATGAAATGTATTCACCAAAGTTGGCTCCCAATGTGAAAACATTAATATTCAATACATAATTCCATATAAGTAATTGGAAATGTAATAAATATCTATTACTCTAAGACACACAGATGGTTTTATGATTTTATCAAACTTCCAAAGAACACATAATTTCCACAATCATTTCAAACCACTGGAAACTATGAAAAGCTACTCAAAAGTCATTGTACAAAGCTGGAATCACCCTGATGTTATTGTCAGACCAAGATAGTAAAAGAAAAAAGTTAGGCTCAGCTTTGAGCATAGAAAGGCATTCCAAATAAAATTTTAGTAAATAAAATCAGTATAAAGAAAAATAAATTTATAATATGAACAAATGGAGTTTATTCCAACAAAGCAAAGAATGCTTAATATTATGAAATCTAAAAATATAATTTACCAGGGTGCCTGGGTGGCTCAGTGGGTTAAAGCTTCTGCCTTCAGCTCAGGTCATGATCCCAGGGTCCTGGGATCAAGCCCTGCATCTGACTCCCTGCTCAGCAGGGAGCCTGCTTCCCCCTCCCCATCTGCCTGCTTCTCTGCCTACTTGTGATCGCTCTGTCAAGTAAATAAATAAAATATTTTTTAAAATAAAATAAAAATATAATTTACCACATCTACAGCTTAAATTGAAGAAAAAAAAAAAATCCTGGGACAGATATTTCTCACCAACAGGATACTTTGCACATAAATGTGAAAAGATTTATCTTCTCTCTCTTCTCTCCTCTCTCTCTGTATTTGCACTTGGTATATAACTCAAGAGGCTTAAAAAAATATAAAGTAACCATGTTGATACTAAATATTCTGTTAAATTCAATATTCATTAGTGAGTGGTACCCTGAGTACATGGTCCATGAGTTGGGAACACAATGACAGGCAAGCTACCAGAAAACTCAAGTAGAGTGACTTAAACAATTAGATGTTTATTTATCTCATGAACAAAAATACAGTTCAGGTTTGGTGAAGGAGTCAACGATGTTATCACAAAATCCAAACTTTGTCTATATTTCTGTTCCATTGTCTGTTAGGTAACACATTCATCCCCTGGCAAGTCTCCTACAGTTTCACTAAGACACCTGTCATTCCTATGTTTATGTGTGCTTTGCAGATAGGAAAATAAGAAAGAGAAGAATAAAACAATGAAAATACTTAATAATATTAATAAAGATAATAATTAATAAAGATAATAAAGATGTTGATTGTTTAGTGTTATGATGATATCCCTGAAACCTCAAGAAATTTAGCACTCAAACTATTAGAAGTGATAAGTGATAAGCATTTGGAAGGTAAATTGAG
This sequence comes from Mustela nigripes, assembly GCF_022355385.1. NCBI lineage: Eukaryota > Metazoa > Chordata > Mammalia > Carnivora > Mustelidae > Mustela > Mustela nigripes. The sequence goes on along the minus strand of NC_081561.1, from coordinate 25,130,482 downwards.
TTACATGCAAAATCAGTGACAAAACTTTTTTTTGCTGTTGCAAACCAGAAATAACCATTGGACACTAAATGAGAAATGCTGTTAAGAAGAGTGAAAATAGGAACGCCTGGGTGGCTCAGTTGGTTGGACAACTGCCTTTGGCTCAGGTCATGATCCTGGAGTCCCGGGATCAAGTCCTGCATCGGGCTCCCAGCTCCACGGGGAGTCTGCTTCTCCCTCTGACCTTCTCGCTCATGCTCTCTCTCACTGTCTCTCTCTCAAAAAAAAATCTTAAAAAAAAAAAAGAAGAAGAGTGAAAATAATGAAGAAAAATATCAACTTTAGCAAAGTCTTGAGTAACTACAGAAACATACCATATTTTTGGAAGAGAAATCTTAGTAGTTTAATTTCTCTTAAGGGAATCTATAAATTTATTTCCATCCCAATAAAGCATCATTATAAGATTTTAAAATGATCTCAACAAATTAGTTTTGGACTAAAAAGAGAAGTTTCAATAAAAAATCATTATAGGATATTTTAATAAATGAGAAAAACTTACTTTTAACAAATATTTTAATTTTTTAAAGATTTTATTTATTTATTTGTTTATTTGACAGAGAGAGAGAGATCACAAGTAGACAAAGAGGCAGGCAGAGAGAGTGGGGAAGCAGGCTTGCTGCTGAGCAGAGAACCCGATGCAGGGTTTGATCCCAGGACCCTGAGATCATGACCTGAGCCAAAGGCAGAGGCTTAACCCACTGAGCCACCCAGATGCCCCACAAATGTTTTATTATAGAATAATTTTAAACTTAACAGAAAAATTATAACGACAGTGCAGAGAGTTTCCATATAGCCCACATCTAATTTCCTCTACTACTTTTTTAAGATTTTATTTTTTTATTCATTTATTTACTTATTGGAGAGAGAGAGAGTGCACGCATAAGCAGAGTAGGGGCAGAGGAGGAGGGAAAGGGACAAGCAGACTCTGCTCTGAGCACTGAGCCCACAGGCCCTGAGAATGTGAACTGAGCACCTGAGCAGAAACCAAGAGTTGGGAGTTTAACTGACTGAGACACCCAGGTACCCTACTTCTATTATTAATACCTTACAATAATAAGGATATAATTACAATAATATGGATATTCATCAGAATTAGTTAACAAACTAATACATTTACGTTATTATTAATGGAAGTCCGTACTCTATCCACATTTCCTTCATTTCTACCTAGTGTGTTTTTTTCCATTTCAAAATCCTTAACAAACTAAATTGAAACTATATTTAAAAAGCAATTCATATAGTAATTAGGAGTGATCAACCACACTTGAAAGAGAAGGACAGAAAAGGGACTTGGCACACAATTCATTTATAATATTTAAATTGTGATATTACTATAAAAGCAGGCAAGCAGATCAGTAGAACAGAATCAAGTATCCATATGGACAAGGGCTATGTTGATTTTAGCACACAATAAAGAAAGGGCTATTCAATAATTAGCATTTGCAGAATTGGGCTATTTTGGAAAATAAAGTAAATTTAGAGATGTGTCTTTCAATACTCAGAAAATTTCAGATGGTTTAATAATTCCGTTTTTAACCTATAAAACTTTAGAGGAATACATACAGAATATCTCCATGATTTTAGAGGAAAGAAGGCTTTATCAAACAAAATGCAAAAAGCAAAAGTCACAAAGAAAATGATCAATTGAAAAGGAAAACCCCTCCTCATCAACTAAAGGAAAATTTTTCCCTACTCATTTCACTTACGGAAAACATCTGTGACCAGATGTGTGATTTTATTCTCTATACTGACCAATTCTCTAACACCAGCTGGGTGTGTTGGGGTCCGTGATCAAAGGAACGAGACTGATACAAAGCGAAGGTCAAGCAAAGCTTTCTTTCACGCCAAGCATCAAGAATCAAACTGACTGGTAGGGGCCATCTCTTAGGAAAATGACAATGACCCCGACAAGGTCACTCCCAAAAAGGCCACTCTGGATGAGGCTGCTCCGCAGATGTGGCCGCTCCCGGGTTGGAGCCACTCCCAAGAAGAGGCCACTCTGAACAAGGCCGCTCCCGACAACAAAGAGGCGACGACGACAGCAACGATGACAAGGACGACAACAACCCCGATGACACAGACTCTGCTCCCCATGACGCCACTCTGACGAGGCTGCTCCCCAGAGGCGGCCACTGCTCCGGCTGAGGCCGCTCCCCAGACGAGGCTGCTCCGGACAAGGCCTCTCGACGTTGATGAGGCAGCACACCCACGAGGCCTCTTCCCGGGATGAATCTGCTCTGGCGAGGCCCCTCACAGTGGGGCCAAGGCTCTGGGTGGCAAGGCCCCTCGAGGCTGGGCTGCGGCTCAGGGCGACCAGGCCGCTGGCAGCTCTCACGGCTCTGGCAGCTCTGATGGCTATGACAGCTCAGGGGGCTCTCCTACTTCTGCTCAGCCTCGCAAACTAACCTTTATAGCAGTGGTTGAGCCCCGCCCACACACAGGTGGCCAATGGGATTTAAACTCACCTCAGTAAATATATGTGCGCCCCACTGATTGGATGTCTTCACCTGGCCTGACCCGCTCTTGTATCTAGGCTTTGCAAGTAAGTTCCTCTGGGAGGGGCAGAGTCAATCTAAGTTCACTGCATAGGGTCAATCTACGTTTACTGCAACAAAATGGCTCCCTCTGGCCAACCAGGCCCTTACAGGTGTCCTCCAGTTCAACTCAGATCCGACACCATCTACCTGGAGTTAGGGTCAGATTCCACAAGGTAAAGGCTCAGTCCCCCCGGACTACCCTCCTTCGGACAAATATTCAAGTCCCAAGCTATCAACTGTGCCTCTGACTGAGTGGCTATAAATCAGGGTTCCCATAACCCCCTTCTCATGTTCCATAACTTCTAGAATGGCTCACAGAACTCAGGGAAACATTTATGCTTACCCGATTATTACTTAATAAAGAATGTGATAAAGGATAGAGATGAACAACCAGATGAAGAGATAGCATAGGCCAAGTCCAAAAGGATTCCAGCTCAGGCGCTTCTGTCCCTGTGGAGTTGGGGTGTACCAGCCTCCCACCACCTGCATGGGTTCACCAGCCTGGATCCCTGAATCCCATGCTTTAGTGATCTTTATGGGGGCTTCCTCTTATAGGTATAACTAATTACTCACTCCATCTTCAGCCCCTGCCTCTCCCTGGAGGACAGATGGTGAGGTTGAAACATTCCCAGCCTATAGTCGTATTTCTGGTGGCCAGTCCCCAGTCTGGAGCCCACCAAGACTTGTCTCATTAGAACTAAAGATTCAGGAAACTCTGAAGGATTTTAGAGCTCTGTGTCTTTAGACTGGGTTCAAAGACAAAGCATTAGAATAGAATATTCTTTGTTCCTCTATCACTTAGAAAATCAAAAAGTTTTGGGAGCTTTGGCCAGAAGCCAGGTGTTTCTTTCTTTCTTTTTGTTTTTTTTTTTTAAGACTTTATTTATTTATTTGACAAACAGAGGTCACAAGTAGGCAGAGAAGCAGGCAGAGAGAGGAAGGGAAGCAGGCTCCCTGCTGAACAGAGAGCTTGATGCGGGGCTCGATCCCAGGACCCTGGGATCATGACCTGAGCCAACAACAGAGGCTTTAACCTGCTGAGCCCCCCGGGCACCTCCCAAAAATATCTATTTCTTATTATATTATAGTATCACATTAATAAATATCATTACATTCTTTATAAACTCAGTACAAAAAATACCTTACTAATAAAACCTTTAAAAAGAAAGATAATAGGGGAGAACACTTAACAGTAAAACTTGAGGCACCTGGGTGGCTGAGTCAGTTCAGCATTTGACTCTTGGTTTTGACTCAGGTCATGATCTTATGGGTCATGAGATCAAGTCCTGCATGGGTCTCTGTGCTCCGTGGGGATTCTGCTTGAAATTCTCTCTCTCCTCCCTCTGTACCTCCCCACCACTGGTATGCACACTTGCACGTGCTCTCTCTCTCTAAAATAAGTAAATAAATCTTTTTAAAAAATAAAAAATAAAATGAAGGCGTTTAGAATCCCGGGTATGTAAAGTAACCGTTCAATTCAGTAGGAAAAATACAAATATCAATGGAAATGGAAAAAATAGATTAATTGTAATTCACAGATGAGAAAATTCTGCTAGCCAATAAACTATATGAAGATTCTCAAATTCAATGGTATCAATGTGATGCAAATTCTAACAATAATTTACCACATTTCACCTCTAAGAATGAATTGTAGTGGCACTGCGGGGTATCTGTTAGACGGGATTATACGTTAATACCATGTAGGAAGCAGGGTTCAGTCTTCCTGTTGACATGGGGTATGAAGTAATCCATAGAATAGGAATAAAAGAAATAGAACAGTTTAAGAGGTATATCAACAATGTAATTGAAAATCCTCGATGTATGTTGGTAATAGAGAAGACAGAATAGTTAATTGTTATATAATAAAAGAAATGCTGTTCGCTGATACATAATTTAGTTATTTGGTGGTTAACTTGCAGTAATGTAAGAGCAAAGTGTAGTCTTCCAAAAGAGAAGTAACCAAGTTCTTGATATTCTACATTGAATATATAATAAATGGGCTTAAATATACTTTAGAGAAGTATGGGAAAGATTCATTTACTTGAAACTGAAAAAAGAATGTACACACACTAAAAAAAAAAGGTCCAGGAAGTTATAAAATGAGGGTTGACAAAACCAAAAAAGCAATAAAAGATAAAAGAGCAGAATAATTCTAGAAATGAAGAATAAGATACAATCTTAATAATTTCTTCCTTAACTATTGGCTGTAAATTTAATGTAAGCCCTGATTTAGAAAAACCCCAGAAAATAATATGTAGTGTTTTCAGTATTTTATCAATGCTTTATAATTGGTAAAATGAATACATTCATAACCTTTGTAGAAAATTCTAAGGATGGATCATGTCTGTTTGCTTTCAAGATTAACTATAGTTTTACTTTCTAGATTAACTGTAGATGAGAAAATTATGTCTCTAAGAGTCCTGCTTTTTAGAATTAATTAAAACGTTCATTATGGTCTAAGACATGGGCACTTCTGGCAAATGCTCCATAGGTATTTAAGACAAATGTGTAGTCTGTCTTAACTTATAATTTTTTTTAAGATTTTATTTATTTATTTGACAGAGAGAGCAACTGCACAAGCAGGGGGAGCAGCAAACAGAGGCAGAGGGAGAAGCAGGCTCCCCATGGGGCAAAGAACCCAACACAGGACTCGATCCCAGGACCTGGAGCTCATGACCTGCACTGAAGGTAGATGCTTAACCACTGCACCACCCAAGTACCCAATTATTTAGAGTTTTCCTGCATGAGACCTATGTCTATTCTCCTATGTATTTAGGGTTCATTTATATTGATATGGATCACATATTTATTTTTATACTTTGGGTTATATCAATACATTTCATTTATTTTATTGCTCAAATTGCTATGGCTTTGGCCACTGGGAGTTTTTCAGTTGCCTGCCACGTCACTTTGATATACTCCTATCGTGTTTTGTCTCAGAGTACTTCCTTACTGTCTGGTACCATAAAATGCTCCAAGATTATCTTGTATATTCCCTTCCTTATTCCTAAAATCGGCCGTTTCTTCAGAAAGCCCAGATTCCTCTTATTGGAGAGCAGTGTTTGAAATCAAGATTTGAGTATGAAGTTTGCTTGCTCATGGTCCTTGGGATGGGAATGCATCTAGACCCTCTGAGTTGTGACAGCAAATATATGTGTTTTTGCCTCGTTTTGGTGTGAGGGTAATGCTGGCCTCCTAGAATAAGTTAGGAAGTTTTTCTGCTTCTTGTAACTTCCTAGAGGCGGCTGTGGAAGATGGGTGGGAGTTTGTAAGCATTTTGTAGAATTTACCAGTGTAGCCAATGCTGCCTGCCGCTTCATGCTTTGGGAAAGTATTAGTTATTGATTCAATGTCTTTCATTGAAATAGTTATTCAGATCATCTGTTTCTCCATATCTGAGTTTTATTAGTTTGTTCTTTTAAGGAATTGGTCCATTTCATCTAGTTTATCAAATTCATGGTCCAGCTTGTTCATAGTACCCCTTTATTATCCATTTAAGGTCCCTGAGGTCAGTGTTCATGACCCCTCTTTCATTTCTGATATTGGTAACTTGTGTCCTCTCTCCCTCTTTCTGTCTAGTCTGGCTAGAAGTTCATCAATTTTATTGATTCAGCCTTTGATTTCATTAATCTTTCTTGATTGTTTTCCTGCTTTCAATGTCCTTGATTTGTACTCTAATTTTTTCATTTCTTCTTCTCGTTTTTAGCCTACAAATATTTACACTTTTAACTTGGATCCACATTTTATTTTATTTAAAGATGTATTTATTTATTTATTTTAGAAAGAGAGAGAGAGAGAGCACCAATGGGAGGGGACAGAGGGAGAAGGAGAGAATCTCAAGCAGACTCCATGTTGAGTGTGGGGCCTGACACAGGACTTGATCTTAGGACCCTGAGATCATGACCTGACCTGAAACCAAGAGTTGGTTGCTTTACCAACTGTACCACCCAGGCGCCCCTGGATTCATAATTTAAATTTTTGGATCTCTCTCTTAGTTTGGTCTGTTGCCGATGACTGTTCAGGTTCAGTTGAATTGTCTTACTGAGAATGTTTCCATATTACTTCCTCTTTTAAATTCTTAGAGTGTAGTTCGTGAAGATAGATGCTACATGATTTCATGGCTCATCTTTATTGTTTATAGAAAATGCCATAGCGGGGTGGCTGGGTGGTGCAGTCAGTTAAGTACCTGACTCTTGGTTTCCACTTAGGTCATGATCTTAGGGTCACGAGATCAAGCCCCACGTAGGCTCCATGCTCAGTGGGAAGTCTGCTTGAGTCACCTCTCCCTCTGCCTCTCCCCCTGTTCTCTCTCTAAGATAAATAAATAAACCTTAAAAAAAAAAAAAAACCTCGTTGCTACAAATGTCCTTTGTTATCTTGTTCAATGTTTTGAATCTTAATTAAGACTTGTCTGCAGCTATATTTGAACTCTTCTTCTTCTTATTATTATTATTATTATTTTCCATGTTTGATGTACCTTTGAAACCATTTAATGTCAGTCTTTCTGTGTCACTTTCTTGAAAAACTAAAGAGGATTTGCGGAAAGTTACTAGTTTAACATTTAATCTCTGCTCTTAATCTCAAAACACCCACTCTACCGGCCAGAGCTAACTGTTAGGAACAAGCAGACGGTTGACTTGAGTGAGACTTTAGGCTCTCTTAGATACCCATACTTGAGGGCTTGTTCCTGGAAGTCAGCAAAATGAGAAAAACAGTCCAGTGACATTTAAAGCTGATCCTGAAAAGATGTCAACTCTACTCTGTAATACCCAGGTATAATACCCAGGAGCCCACATCTGTGTGTTGGGAGTGTGTCCACACAGCAGCTGGAATGATATTTATAGATGCATTATTATCACGTGTGTATACCTGTGTATTAGCAACTTGATGGGTTTCTGTTATTACTGAAATATAAACTCTTTAACATGTCTTTTGAGTCCTGTGTGATGTGATTCCTACCTACTCCCCCAAAGTCACCTGTCCCCCCACTGTACCCACAATGCCCGTGTCCAAGTTCTTTGAACTTTTTCCCACCTTCTCTTCTTGAAACCTATTTTTCTCTCTGTTGAATAATGCCACCTCATCCTTTAAAGCAACAATTTAATTCCCTTAAGGGGGAATTAACATCTCACTTAGCCCACACCTACTCCTTCTTACAACATTTTATACTTTGTAGTCATAGCTTTTATATTGAGCAGTTGTATGATGTATGAAGAACTCACAGAGCCAGAACAGGATGGTGTTTAGGAATGTGGGCTCTGGACCCAGGTGGCCTGCAGTCAAACACAACTTTGCCACCTAGTTGTGGGATCATAGACAGTGTACTTAACCTTCCACAGTTAATGCCACAGGTCTTTCATCTGTAAAAATATCAGTAAAAGGAACTAAATCATATATTTTTGGTGAGGATTAAATAATTCAATATATCAAGTGCTGAGAACAGTTCCCGGCATGTCGTACATTCATGTGTCAGCTATTAGTACTGTTGTCGTTATAGCAGATTGTACCTGTGGGTTTGTACGTGAATTTGTGCTTACTATTTCCTCTTATACTGGCCTAGTAGTTCTCAGAGAGCAGAGAATATGATAATTACTCTGCACTATGTCTTTAGCAGTATCTAATAAATAACATTTGCTAAATTACTTAATTAACACTAAAGCCATGAAATGACTTTGGCTTTCTAACATCAGTTAGTATCTGGCAAGATAACATTTATGAGACTATGCAAGGCGAAAAGTTGTGGATAGTAGCAAGAATAAAATTACTGGGGCTTTTTCTACTTAACACCAAATAATATGCTCAATCTCATAAGAAGTTATTAATTTATAGCACTTGCTTTCAGCTGTTAAACCGGAAGGAGTAATACGGTCAGTACTTATCAGGAGTATGGTGGGGATACAGTTCTGTCAGTTACACCTGAGCACAGTCCTGCGGCTGCTTCTGAAAGTAAAGGAATTGGGATTAAATACAATTTGACTTCAAAATATGAAATAGAGTTGGAAAATATGAAATAGAGTTGGAAAATTCCCACTTATGAAGACTGATTACTTCCTACAACCAGAACATATATGATATTAAGAGAGAGCACCATTAAAAAAAAAAAAAAAGACACAGAAGAAACCCACAAATCAATAGGAAGCTGCTTTACATCCTCATATCACCAACTAATCTCAGAATACCAAACTGTTGAATTGTGTAGGGAGTACGAAAGCCATAATTGTCTGTCCCTGCATTAAACTGGGCCCAGACACACTTTCCAGTCCCCATTATATTTTATTTTTTGTTGTTTAATTTTTGTTTCATAATCATAAACCTAACCCTGCAATCCAGCTAGACTTGCAGGGAAATAAGGAAAACATGGAACCCATGGAACTGCAGTGAGAGCACAAAGGTAATAGGATGTTTTGAGCAGATGGGTGAAGTGGTGCTCTCCTGAGTTACAGAAGGAATACTCTAGTGGTTAAGATAAAACACAAGTCAAATTTATTAGGTTTGTCCACAATCAACAATGGTGATCCTCCTGCTCCTCTTGCCCTTCCTGGACCCAAAGGACTTCATGGTATCCACAGTATTCCTGCTCCCTCCCATCTTGCCCAAGACCACCCACTTGCCATTGCACTCAGTCTTGGCCATGCAGACAGAAACCTGTGAACCCGTCATGTTGGGTCCAGTTTTTGCCATGGATGAGATGCTAGGACCCATACACTTCAGGATGAGATTCTCATCATTAAACTTCTCCCCACAGATGGAGTTACTTCTAGGGCCATTGTGGTGGGTAAAGTCACCACCCAGGCAATAAATTGCAAAATAATCCTGTGAAAGCAGGAAACTTTATAACCAAATCCTTTCTCCCCAGGGCTCAGAGCACAAATAAAATAAGATTTTATTTAGGGGCGCCTGCGTGGCTCAATGGTTAAAGTCTCTGCCTTCTCCTCAGGTCATGATCCCAAGGGTCCTGGGACTGAACCCCACATCAGGCTCTCTGCTCAGTGGGGAACCTGCTTCCAGCTCTCTCTCTCTCTGCCTACCTCTCTGCGTATTTGTGAACTCTGTCTGTCAAATAAATAAATAAAATCTTAAAAAAAAAAAGATTTTCTTTATTTGAGAGAGAAAGAGTAGAAGCAGGTTGGAGGGAAGAGGGAGAGGGAGCAGCAGATTGCTTGCTGACTGCTGACTTGATCCCAAGACCCTGAGATCATGAGATGAGCTGAAGTCAGATGCTTCACCGACTGAGCCACCCAGGAACCCCAGAGCACATTTTCTGCTGTCTTTGCACAGTTGTCTGCAAACAGCTGGAGGGAGACACAGCCCAAAGGTGTGCCCTCCACAGTGATGACAAAGAACATAGTGGGGTTGACCATGGCTGGACACTGCTGGTGGCTCCTGAGCAGTGGCATCTGCAAAGCTCCAATCTCTGTTTTAAATAACATTGAGACCAAGCCAGAATAACACAGCTGCTTTCTCCAGGAACAGCTCACTTATCAAGGTTTCCTTCAAGACTTTTGCCTTGCTCTGCCTACCGACCCAAAGCTACTATTTTTAAGCTCTGCTCAAACTCAACCAAATCTGTTTTACAAAGTTCACCTCATAATCCCTCATGCCAGGTCTGAAAACCTTATAAATATCCTTCCCTAACTATTCCCTTTTGAGACACCAATAGCTCTGCTGAGAGAGTATTTTCCATTTCTGGGGTGGGTCTGATAAACTCAGCTTTGCTTGATCAACAGCCGTGTATAGCAGTCTTTGGGGATTTGACAGTCAGTAGATATAGTATAAGTTTTTGGTGGACATACACATTTATTCTTATTGAATATATGCCTAGGAATGAATTTTGAGGTCAGAGAATAGGCAGATGTTACATTGTCAAGTAATGGCCTCCTCCCTAAATCCATGTCTTATAGTCCCCCATACATCACCTCTGTGAGCAACTTTGGCCAATGGGACATTGCAAACATGACATAAGCAGAAATTTGAAAAGGGAGTGTCTGCTTGGAACATTGACGTCATGTGAAGAAGCCTGGATTAGTTTGTTGAAGACATGTGATCAACAGCCATCACTGAACATATGAGTGAAGTCATTTTAGACTATCCAGTCCCAGGCAAGCCATAATACTGTAGTGCCATTCCCCAGTCTTGTCATCCCTGAACAAGACCAGTGGAAGAATCATCTGGCTGAACTCAGCTCAAGTTGTTGATCCAGAGAATCATTAACAAATTAAAGAATTACTGCTTTATGCCACTAAGCTTTGAGATGGTTAGTAAATGTGGCAATACATAATTGATATGGTGTCTATTAATCTGAAGCTAAAGCTGCCAAAAAGCTTTCGGAAGCAACACTCCCACCAGCAGTGTAGGAGAGTTTGAGTTGTTCCACATCCTCACCAACACTTGGTGTTGTCTTCCTCAGGTTTTTAGCCATTATTCACCATAAGAATGTATTGTTGCACTGTTTTGGATGAGTACTGAGTTGAGAATGTTTTCATATGTTTGTCAGCCATTTGGATCTCTTTTTGTGAAGTTCTTGTTCAAGTTGATTGTCCATTTTTAAAATTTTGATGTTTTTCCTTTTAAGATTGATACTGGAGTTCTTTGTAGGTTAAGGATAGGAGTCTTTCTGTCAAGTATATGGAGGGTAAATACTTTCTCCAATAATCAGTAGGCTGCTCTTTGATGTTCTCAACAGTGTCTTTTGATAATCAGAAGTTTCGATGAATTCTAACTTATTTTCTTTTCATACATTATTAGTATTTTTTGTGCCCCGTTGATGTCCTTGTTTACCAAGGCCATGAAGACACTTTCCTGTGTACTCTTTTCCAAGCTTGTGGTAGGTTGTCATGATGTTCACCAATTTCTTTCCTATACACACATCATGCCATTCCCCTAATAATAGAAAGAATATATTCTTCCTTTCCCCCTTGATTCTGGATTAGTGTCCTCATGACTCACCTGACCAATAGAATACTATGAAAGTAAACATTCTGGAACTTTGAGTATTGGTCACAAAAAGTTTTAAACCTTCCATCATGGTTTTTTAGAACACTCACGCTAGAGGAAGCCAGCAAGCATGTTACAAAGTCTAACTACCCTGAGAGCACTTGGTGGAGAAGTAGGGCTCCCCATAAGCACCCAGGTATTTCAACCATCACAGATAAAACACTAGGCATGTAAGTGAAAGAGCATATTGATAATTTATACCCAAAAGATGCTATATGAATAAGAAATGAGGCCCCAGACATATGGCCCCATCTGAGCTGTGACGGCCATTTTCCACCTTTTAAGCCATTCTTGCTGAGGACCCAGATATCACAGAGCAGAAATGAGTGTTCCTGGAAGTCATCTCTCTGAACTGAAACTGACAAGTGGCTGTGTCCTAGGGCTACTCTAGAGTGGTGGTGTATTTAGGGTGGGTTATTAGTGGTATCGCCCCTTATTGGGTATTACTGGGTTATTAGTGGTATCGCCCCTTATTTGCTACTGTATTCTCATTGAATCTGAAGGAAAATTAAGGCATGGCCTGTTGTGTCTCTCCCACCAGATTTATAAAGTCTGGTATTTCTATCCTTTTTCACAGAAGTGATATTACACTAATAAAAATAATGTAGTATGAGCTTTCAGAAAAGGAGACTTTCTTCAAAAATATATAGTTCCTCAGGGTCCCTGGGTTGTTCAGTTGGTTAAGCATCCAGCTCTTGATTTCTGCTCAGCTCGTGATCTCAGGGTTGTGAGATGGAGCCCCACCTCAGGCTCCCTGCTCAGCGGGGAGTCTGCTGCTCTCCTCCTCACTCTCTTGCCCCTCCCCCTGCTGTGCTGTCTCTCTAAAATAAATAAATAAATCTTTAAAAAAATGTGCAGTTCCTCAAACAAAGGTAATATTTATTATTCCTCAAATAATTCAGGAAGTTTTTAGGGCTCAAATATTTCTAATGATTAATTTAGACTGTATTCTTTCCCTGAAACTACTATTATGATATGATCATGTTGGAATGTTTACTACCAGTCAATATTATGAGAGGCATTTATCATAGTTCAGCTTACAGAATTTTTACACTGAGAATTAAAACAAGACAATTAGGGCACCTGGATGGCTCAGTTGGTTAAGCATCTGCCGTCAGCTCAGGTCACGAGTCCAGCATTGGGCTCCCTACTCTGTGGGAGGTCTGCTTCTCCCTCTCTCTCTGCCCTCCTCCCACTCATTCTCTCAATCTCTCTCTCAAATAAATAAGATCTTAAAAAAAATAGGAAAGTTAAACTATCACCGTCCTTATTCTTAAATAATATTAGCAGCATTTATAGACTTAAGTATAGACTCAAAGCAAAAATAATTTAGCAATGCTGTTGAATCTTTCCAAAACCATTTTAGGGCAATTTAACCAAATTTTCAGAGTTTTGATGACTTAATGGAGGAAGAGTCAAAATCTGGGAGTTACCCCCTTCAGTGGAAACACACACTGTATATTTCCTCCATCTAAGGATGCGTTCTGACCCTGAGGCCAAACAACTGCGCACTCTGGGGGTGGTGGGCCCACAGTCAGCCTTTTGCCCTAGGCTGGCCCACTGTCTCTGCCCACCACATAAGAGCTTCCCTCCCTGGCTGCTCTTCTCAACCACATATGCTTTCAAACGTCTGTATAATCAACTTGCTTTTTATAGTTACAGCAAACACTTGCATTAATGCAAACACAGTATTAATAACTTTAAACAACCCCATTAGATTTGTGGAGTAATTCATATTTTACAACAAAATAACCTAGGTTTCAACTCTTTGAAGCAAGGATACACATTTAAAATACGACGGAGCTAGGATTCAATTCTTCCAGTAACTAAATAGTCTCTGCTTTTCCCACTGCTCTTTAGTGAAGGGAAATAAAAGTTAAAGACTAGAAAGGAAAGAAAAGGGGCATTTTCTGAGATCCAGGGCTAAATCTGGATGCTAACAATTACTATATACACCATGAGAAATTAATGACAAGTGTCAATTCAGAAGGAGGAATGTTTTCTTCATTTCTGGGGCATCTTCATGGAAACTGTATCTAGCCTCTGAGAAGGATATTACTGTATACAAGTGAGGAATCCCATTGAGGTGTTTATTCTATATTAACTAACTGGAAGTAAAATAAAAAGTTAAAAATAAATAAATAAACTGAGGTGTTTAAGGACTAGACAGTTTAATCATAACATGTTTGAATAATTTTCTAAACAAGGAATAATGAAATGGGGACTTTGAAGGGATTATATGGAAGAAAATCAATTTAATGAGGAGAGAAATACCTTTCTTAGGTCAATATGAAGAGGTTTAAAATTCTGAACTGTTGCTACTGTACAAACAGCCTCTAGACCATGACAGAATTCATAGTAATTCCCCTTGAGTGTATGATTCATATGTAGGAAAGGAAAAGTCTTCATCTCCTAAAATTTGGGGATGAGTTTTGATACACACAGAAATTCCTCAGCGGCTTTTTTCCCTCTCTTATAGGGTTTACATTGAATTAAGAAAAAAATTATAAAACATTTAACAGTATATGTAAACTCGGACTGTGCTGTGATAGATCCACTTGTAATCTTGAAGAACAGACAGAATTAATGCATCAATTAAAGTGAAGGACTGATTGCTGGATGTAATTAATCAGTTAAAATTAATAATATCCCAAGTTATTACTGATTGCATACTATCTGCAAGGCATTTTAATAACAACTTAATACCCAAAATGGTGCTAAAAGGATTAAATAAATAACAGCTTTATGATCAAGGAATTTATAGACTAATAGGAGACATATAAATATAATAATATTAACTAGAAAAACTGTCATTTCAGTGTATAAAATGCAACCTGTTTGAGGTGTTTCCTCTGTTTAGTAGAGAACATTTTTAAATCAAAGAGACTCAGATAATTTTACAAATATTATGTGATTTTAAGCTAACCACTAGAGTATAGGAAAGATTTGGACTGGGGATTTGCATGGGCACTGGGGGAACAGGTAATGTCATGGTATTAACAGTTAAAGAAAAATGAGTGAATTTCTGAGGGGTAGAATTCTTCTATAGGGATTACCGCCTATCCAGCATACTAGGATGACTATACAAGTGATAAAACAGGGCTGGGGCTGATGATTAGGTGACCTGTACATGCATTATATACTCGGCAGCAAAAGCAGTGTTACTCAGTGGACAATAGCAAAGGTTCAGACTTGTATATGCCACTTCTGAACCCCACTTATCTTCTGTGTGACCTGTGCTTATTTACATAGAATCTATAAACCATAGTTTTGTTATTTTACAAAATTGGATGAAAATACCTACATCCATTCTTTGAGAGACTTAAGACTGTATACTTACTTTTATAACGTCAATAAAATATACTTAACTTTGTACAGGAAAATCTTTCAGTAGAAAATTACACATTACCGGATTCTGATTGTGTAAATTATATATTATATATTATTATTAATTGTAAACTATAGATAAACTGAGAGCAATGCAAAATAACTCTTGTCAGTGACATGTGAATTCAGTTCTGTCAGGTAGAAAAGGGATTGGCTTCTCTCCCCACAGCAGAAGAAGCAATTTCTTGTCTCCTTTTGCACATTTCATTTCAACACTCCTTCATGTGTTATGAATTTGTGATATTTGACTTCTTTTTATTTTTTCATTTTTGTAATATTTTATTTATTTTTTTAATCTTTTTTCAAAGATTTTATTCATTTATTTGACAGAGAGAGAGACAGTGAGAGAGGGAACACAAGCAAGGGGTGTGAGAGAGAGCAAAGCAGGCTTCCTGCTGAGCAGGGAGCCCGATGCAGGACTCAATCCCAGGACTCTGGGATCAGGACCTGAGCAGAAGGCAGAGGCTTAATGACTGAGCCACCCAGGAGCCCCAAGATTCTATTATTTTTTTAAGTAATCTCCACACTTGGTGTGGGACTCAAACTCACAACTCTGAGATCAAGAATTTCAGTCTCAAATGGCAAGATTTCATTTCTTTTGATGGCTGCATAGTATTCCAAATATATGTTTATAAAAAATAAAAAATTATATTAAAGTAAGAAAAATTCCTGCCAAAAAAGGCTCATAATCTTAAAAAAAAAAAAAAAGAATTTCAGTCTCTACCCACTGAGCCAGGCAGGAGTCCCTTGACTTTTTTTTTTTTTTTAAACTGGTTATTAAGTAAGTGTGCCTGATTCCTTCTTTAATTGAGTTGAATAAAATCTCTAACACGTTTATTTGATATCTCTGTGAAAATCACCTTACTCTTCTTCTAAGACTTAATTCTTTTTATTAAATATTATTTTGCTGAGATAGATCTATATTACGTATGGCTATGGTTGGTTCCTGTTGACTCTGGATACACTTCTGCGTATTTATCCCTATTTTTAAAGACCCAAAGGTTTGACACATGGGCTAACTTTATTATAAACACAAAGTAAATGGCGGTATTTGAAAAAAAAAAAAAATCACCTAGGACTGCCTTTGTTGCTCAGGTCATTGCTGCCTCCCCAAAACTTTCCTCAGCGCCCCTTTTACCTCTTTATTCCTTAAGGTGTATATGAGTGGGTTGAGCATGGGCGTTACCAGGTTGTAGAAGAGGGTGAGGAACTTGCCTTGGTCCTGGGAAGAGCTGTTTCCGGGCTGCATGTACATGTAGATGATGCTCCCATAGAACAAGGAGACCACGGTGAGGTGCGAGCTGCAGGTGTTGAATGCCTTGCGGCGCCCGGCCGCGGACTTGATCTTCAGCACCGCGGCGGCGATGTAGCCGTAGGAGACGAGAATAAGAGTGAGGGGCAGGAGGACGATGAGAATGGCGAAGGTGAAGGCCAGCATCTCCACTGCGCGGGCGTCCACACAAGCCATCTTGATCAGCGCTGGCATTTCGCAGAGGAAGTGGTTGATCCGGCGCCGGCCACATCTGGAAAGAGTCATTGTGAGGGGGGACATGACGATGGCATTGACCAGTCCGCTCCCCCAGGCCACAGCCACCAGTCGTAAGCACAGCTGGGGGTGCATGATGACCAGATAGTGCAGGGGCCTGCAGACGGCCGCGTAGCGATCGTAGGCCATCACGGCCAGGAGGATGCACTCAACGCTCCCCACAGAAAGGAAGGAGAAAAGCTGGACCACACAGCCGGCATAGCTGATGTTCTTGTCAGGGCCCCAGAGGTTCACCAGCATCTGTGGGATGCAGCTTGTACTGAAGCACAGATCTAGAAAAGAGAGGTTGGCCAGAAAGAAGTACATTGGGGTGTGGAGTCGAGTGTCCAGGATGCACACGAGGATGATGGATGAATTTCCCAGCACAGCCACTGAGTAGAGGATGAAATTCACTATGAAGAGCACCAGCTCCAGCTTGGGGCGGTCTGAGAAGCCCACCAAGATAAAACCGTACTCTGAGCTGTCGTTGGATTTCTCCATGGTCTTCCTTTCACATCGTCTGTGTGCCTGGTAAGAATATAATGAATACTTGATTTGTATTTTCTGAGAACCAATGAATGCCGGGAAGTTTAAGGAACGGATAAGCCATCAAGTCTGGCAACCCATCCTACATGAGGCGAGCGTCTGCCTAGCCGTTTAAGTTCTTCATCCTTTGTTCAAACATGTAACACAAACTACTTCAGTGTTGGAAAATTCCAATTGACAATCCTCATCCTTTTGCTAAGTAGGAATTTTCTTCCTCATTCATAAGACAAAGTATTTCAACTTTATTGAATATATATCGCATCTAATCTCTCTTCCTGTGACAGCCATTTAAATATTTTAAGCTAAAAAAAACCCAAAAAACCCTAAATTTTCTTTAGGCCAAGATGTTTAATTTCCTGCAATGATTCTTCCTATAACAAGGTTATCAAGTCTGTTTTCACCTTATAACCATCTTCCACATACCCTTAATGCCGACAATGACCTTCTGGAACTGTGACAACCAGGGCTGAGTTCAGTATGTGCTTTGAATAACACAAAGTACAGGGAACCTACTGCCTATCACGACCTGGATATTATATTCTCCCCCCCCCCCAAAGATTTATTTATTTGAGAGAAAGCACATGCAGGGGGAAAGGCAGAGCAAGAAGCACATTCCCCACTGAGTGCAGAGCCCAATGAAGGGCTTGAAATCCAGGACCCTGAGATCACGACCTGAACTGAAGTCAGACACTCAACCAACTAAGCGACCCAGGCACCCCTGAATATTATATTCTTATCAAGGTGCTATCAGTCTCAGCTACTTCATAGTGTCGATGTTACCTTTGTACTTAGGTTATAACTGGATCTACTAAATATTTACTCATCCTATGAAGTACTGTCAAATCTGATCTCTTTCATTGACTTTTCTGAAACAAAAAAAGTCTTCTGTAGCATAGAATACCAGGACATTCTGGGAAGATATTTTGTCAAGTAATAAAGTGGCAACTTTGGATATATTTGTCTCCTGGTAGTTTTGTAGAAACATTGAAACAAGCAATTAGCTTGCAGGAGAAAGGTGCATAGCAATAGGGATGAGTGGAGAGGGAAGGAAGGACACTGTGGTACCTAGAGTAATTTTTTAAAAAGTGCACTGAAAAAGATTGACTCTGATATGGCTAAGAATAAAGAGAGCTGGATTCATAAAAGACAGACTCATAATTGGAATAGAGGATACTAGGATAATAGTGACCTAACAAAGGAAGTGAGACAAATATGAAAATGGCAGAACAGCAGAAGGAAGGAAATATATGTCATTCAGATCCTTTGTCATGTTGATTCTTTAATAATAAAAGCAAGAAAAAAAGTCTAAAATTATTAAGTGTACATGATAAAATGTCTACTCTGCTGTGTGATCTAGAGAATCCTGGGCTGCTTCAATTAATAGCATATTCAACTAGTAAGCTGGGAAAAAATAAAGACAGAGTAGAACACAGATTGTTGTAATGAATATTTTAATTTTCAAATAAAATACTGATCTTTGGTGAAAACTTCTCAGCTTCAAAGTTATTATAGTAAATTTATTTCCCACAGTCAAATACATTTTACCAAAGTAAAAGGAAGTTTTCTTAATTTTCTCTAATCATTGAGGCTTACCTGGTTTTAATCTCCCAAGTAATTTAGGGAGAACACATAGTAATGTTTTTTCTGCAGGTTGGGATTTGTTACCCGGATTTTATGGAAGACTGTGCAGTTAATATAAATAGAAATAGATGTGAGACAAATGCACCAGAAATGATATAGATGTAGTTACCAAGATCTCAACTTGTCCAGAAAGGGGATGACATCAAGCCTTGAACTGGCTTCATGCATTATATTTTAGTTTCTTTCAGAAGCACTGTGAAAGCTGTGTGATTTTTCCAATGATTTGACTAAAGTGATAGGGTCATGAAATATCCCCACCTCAGAGGAAAAGTAAAATGGAGTAATTGTCATAGGGTAGTTAAATTTTAGAGAAAAGAGGTCACTGTAATAAAAAATTAGCATTAGCATTCTTCCCCTGTCTGCCTCCCATTTGGCCCAGATACCCAGCCTTCCACAGGCTTTTAGGAGACTTCAACCAAAACCCAAAAGCAAAGACTTCCTGCTGGGCCCAGAAGGAAACCAACACAGATGTGGATGCTCTTATAGACCCAGATAGAAAAAAATGGAGGACTAATTTCTTAGCATCAACGATGGTCCTTGGAGGTTGACATAACATGTTTCCTGATGAAATCACAGGGACTGCATATGCCTTTGGGTAATCAACAGGTCTGTAAAGAGACTAGAAGAATATATTCTTAGGGGAAATCTTGGAATAACACCAGATGATTAGGAATCAAAACCCTTAGATTCTTTTCTTGGTTTCTATTTAGAGTCATATCCTCAAATTTTGATCTTTTATTTTTGTGGTTAACTATTTCTGGTGTTTGGTGAGATAAAAAGTTCGAGTTTGGAGCACCTGTGTGGCTCAGTTGGTTGGGTGACTGCCTTGGGCTCAGGTCATGATCTTGGAAGTCCCAGGATGAATTCCTGAGTCAGTCTCCCTGACTGCTTCTCCCTCTGATTCTCCCCGTCTCAGGCTCTCTTTCATTCTCTTTCCAAATAAATCTTTTTTTAAAAAGTTCAAGTTTGGGGCGCCTGAGTGGCTCAGTGGGTTAAAGCCTCTGTCTTTGGCTCAGGTCATGATCCCAGGGTCCTGGGATAGAGCCCTGAGCCCCGCACTGGGCTCTCTGCTCAGGAGGGGGCCTGCTTCCTCCTCTGTCTCTGCCTGCCTCTCTGCCTACTTGTGATCTCTGTCAAATAAATAAATAAAATTTTTTTAAAAAGTTCAATTTTGGCAATATATTCCAAATATGAATAGCTTTTGAGCACCTCTTTATCCTTGAAAGGAGATTTAGTCTGTTTTCTGAGGAAAAAAAATTTAAAAGCTAATTTCTTTCCCTCTTAATATAACTTTCAAAAAGATAACACATATGTCAAGTTTATCTTTGTCATTTGATTTATAACTTTAGTTTTTACTTAGATTGGTTAAAGTTCCTGGAATATAGTAAACATAAAATAGATACTTAGAATTTGATTGATTGATGTTCTTTAAGTCATATACAAACAAAAAAACAGAAACCACACTGATTACCCTTTGGAGACGGTAAAACTGCCCCCAAGAAACTCCAAAATGATAACATCATGTCTTGCAACCAGGGAAGCCAAGGACTAGAGACATTCTCCTCAGAGTAATGATAGCCTAAGAGTAACCATAAATCATATTCACTGACGTGACACATTCCAGCTTACATGTTTTCCCCAAACTGATGTTATTTGAAACTCGTGACCAACCTTTAAAAACCCACTTCTAAAGCAAAACATATATATAAATTATCTGGGCTTAAGATGGCATTTTATAGTTAAAAAAATAATAATGAAGTTCAAAAAAATGTAGGAACAGAGCACTACAGCCAGTACACCAACTACAATGGTTAATCAGTCCTCAGATCAAATCAGCTAATAGTTGTTGAAAACAGCAAAATAACTACATAACGTATTTGGAACAAAACAAATATTTTTAGTACCAAAGGGCTTTTCTAGCAGATAAGCTTTTCAGATAAGGGTTACGCTTGCCTGGATAAGACAATGGGAAAAGGATAAGACAAAATGTAGTGAAATTGTAATTCATATGACCCCAAAATACATAAATCCTTTTCAACCTCATTTGTATTTAAATAAATAAAAATTAAATGGATTTTTAAAAAGATTTTATTTATTTATTTGACAGAGAGATAGAAAGCACAAGTAGGCAGAGCAGCAGGCAGAGGGAGAGGAAGAAGCGGGCTCTCCACTGAGCAGGTAGCCCAATGCGGGGCTCAATCCCAGGATTCTGGGATCATGACTTGGCAGCCACTTAACCGACTGAGCCACCCAGGCACCCCTAAATAAATACAAATTAAAACAATGATATATTTTCAGATTGGTAATGTCCTATCAGTGAAGATCTGAGAGAATGGCACTCAGACGCTTTATGTAGGAAGGTAAATCCGGCTTAAATTTTTGGAGGATAGTATTACCAAATTTAAATTTGGCAGATGTACAAGTCTTTGACCCACTAATTCCAATTCCTGGAATTTATTATTAGGATTGCTTCCATAGATGTGTAAAGAGATAAATATATATCTCTATATCTATCTATAATACATATGTATATATCAGTTACATTGTGGCTAAAAAAGGAGACTAAATGTCCATTGACTGAATAATAATTAAGTAAACCTTGCATAGTTGTAAAATAAATAACAGAACAAATTACACACAAAAATGTAGTATGTGTATGTTGATATTGCTGTTGATATAGAATTGATATGAAATTGATATGGAAACAAAAATAGAATATATAAAGTATATTTCAAGTTATTATATACTAAATATTTTAAATATATTTATTAAGTATATTGTCCATATAAAATTATATTAAATATAAATTGTTTTAAAACATTTTAAAATTAATTACTAAAATATAATTATGTTAAATATAGGAAAAACACTAATGTTAAAAATTTGTTTTCAAGATTTCAGATATAGTACATTCTCACCTCTATGATTACATACATATGCAAAGATAATTGGTGTTTGGAGGAGATGAATTTTTAATCTCCATTTTTTTTAATTTAAAAAAAGTTAACATGACTATATAGAAATGTAACATGTAACCATGATTATGTTACTTTAAACATTTAAAAGAGTTAAATAAAATTTTGGAAGTGAATAAAAATAATTCAGCTTGAGTTTAACATTTAGGTTTGATTTCAGAACAATCTTCACCTCACAAAGAATACATAGTTTTACATCTCACTCCTAAAGCGTGAACATTATTTGGATTGACTACATGCGTATATTACAGAGCCGGGATTCCATCTTTATGACACAGGACCACGCTGACTGAGGGCACTCCAGCTGCTCAGTCTTCTGACCCACAGTCATGTAACCGTATAATTACATTCAGCACTCCATCATATCCTTACACCACGCAGGGATTTGGAAGGAGAAAAATTATTTTGCCTCTTTCACAAATTGACATTTAGGTAGGGAACACAAATATTTTTTAAAATCAAAGCAGGAAAATGATTTGTAGCCCTGAGACCAAATCGCAATTTGGCTGATAAAAGCTAGCACAGTTTCTACTAGATATTGGCCTGATCCCTCTAAATCAAACTTCATTTCAATTCTTTGGGCTCAGACTGAAACTGTAAATGGAACATTACCCCAAGTATTTTTGTTCCAAGAACTCTTTTTTTTAAAATTAGCTCAATTTTCTTATTTGTTCAAGGTAACAGTATGAATAGTATGGAAAAAACCAAATATAATAAGACATTGTTTTCTACCTTTAACTATTTCATTTTTTTTTAAGGTTTTATTTATTTATTTGACAGAACACAAGCAAGGGGAGCAGCAGGCAGAGGAAGAAGCAAGCTCCTTGCTGAGCAGGGAGCCCGATGTGGGACTTGATGGGGGGGGTCCCCTGGGATCATGGCCTGAACTGAAGGTAGATGCTTAAGGACTGAGGCTTAAGCCTTTACAGGCTCCCTTTACAGTTCTTTATGTGAGCATAAAGCTAATGAATCTAAATAAGAAGAAAATGCAGGGTTTGAGTCTTTTGTTTTTTTCTATTTGCCCTTCTTCTAAGTGAAAAGAAAATATATGCCTATTAATTATTTCATTGAACAAGTGACTTATTTGCCCTGAGAGTTATATTCTCAAGGAGATGAGAAAGATGGAATCAC
This sequence comes from Mustela nigripes, assembly GCF_022355385.1. Classification (NCBI taxonomy): domain Eukaryota; kingdom Metazoa; phylum Chordata; class Mammalia; order Carnivora; family Mustelidae; genus Mustela; species Mustela nigripes. The sequence goes on along the minus strand of NC_081561.1, from coordinate 25,107,707 downwards.
AGACTGGACAATCTGAAGAATGAGAAATGTTTGGATCTGTTGAAAACAGTTTTTCTTAGGCCGGTTCTGCTTTCTGGTGAAACTGAAATATGGCTGCATTTACTTATGTGATTCCCTCTGGATTACTGTGGAGAATCTTAAGGGATTCTGGATGGTGGGGGCCATGAGCAATATTTAAATCTAGAGCAGGTAGAAGAGCAATTTTCAACTTCTTCAGTTTTTATAAAAGTTGGAAGGAAGAACAGGACCCTGGAGAGCTCATTACAAAGTCTTAGATTAGGACTGCTGATGACAGTGATCTCATCTTCCATGTCCACAGGGATCGGCTCTTGGAGGGTAAAACTGATTGCCACCTTCTCCCTGTGCTGCATGCAGCTATTAAAAAGTTTCCAATGAGTTTCATTATAACTCACAGAATGGAGAAATCTCTAGGGTTATCTGCCTTAAAGGAGAAACAATTAAGAACTGATCGCAGTGGAGAATTAACTTGAATTAGCTCCTGCTGTTGGGCTACCTTAGCTGTACAGTTGCTGCTCAGAGCTACTCGGTAGCCCTAGGGATTTGCTGAACAATATTATGTACACTTGAACTTTTAAACAGAACACCAAATCTCAACTCTCCCCATATAACTGAAATAATCATCCCCTCACTTGTAGATGGCATTTTGTTGAACAGGGACTTACTAGGAATATTTAGGAAAGCTGTTCTCTATCGGTGACTTTTTGTTGTTGTTCCATACTTACTCTTGAGCAATAATTCCCATAAAAACTCATAATGCAGGATTACTCTGGGAATACAACAGATTTATTTAGCAAGCAGTTGCAGTCATTGTGAAAGACACATAGTATACAAATAAACTTTATGCATCTCCCCTTAAGGATAACACAATCCAGAGGAAGGTAAGAATGAGGAAGTTATAACATTGTATCAAAATTACTGTTCTATTCAAGACAGAAAAAAAAAAAAGATAAACATTGGTTTATTGATTCTGTTGTGTTGCTAATTGCTCATTATTTTCCACTCTACCATATTTCTCTTCCCTTTAGATATTGTACTCCCTGCTGCATTCCCAATGCCTAGCAAAGTGTTAGCAGTGACTCAAGAAATGATAAGTAAATATATCAGTTAATCTATAAGGTGATATTAAATATAACATGTTGAAGACTTGCTGTCTTTCACAAGACCAGTGCTCTAACCCCTGAGCTATGGAGCCTACTTGCTGTCTTTTACAAGGAACATTTTGCAACAACAACAAAAAAGCACAGCTAATTTTTGATAGAACAGATTTAAAATGATGACATCTATATCATCTTTCATCTTCATGCATCCCCATTTAACATAAGTAAATATTTCTCAGTTTATTGACAACTATGTACATGTAGTTAAATAAAAATAATAAGTGGAAACAGATGATATATAGTAAAATTAAAGATTTACATATGTAATGTCCCAAAAACTCATACCTATAGAAAAACTTAGACATGGGCCCAAGTGATAGATACAATAATGTTTTGTAACGAATCAAAATGGATGACTCTCACATGACATCAAATGAAAGTGAAGAAATTCTGCCATTGGTGAAGCCATCATGCTGGGACTTACAAGCCATGTTAACAGTTTAAACGTTACAATAATGGCAATGGAGGGCTTGGGGCAGGAGTGAGTCAGTGCCAGAGTTTCAACTAAAGTATGCCTTTAATAGATAAAGAAGATGTGTTATATAGAGAATAGAATATTGTTTACCCATAAAAAGAATGAAATCCTGCCATTCTCAATGATGTGGATGGACTTAGAATGTATCATGTAAAATGAAATAAGTCAGAGAAAGACAAGTACTATATGATTTCACTCATATGTGGAATTTATGAAACAAAACAAAAGAACAAAGGAAAAAAGAAGCAGATCAAGAAATGTACTCTTAACTCTAGAAAACAGGGTTATCAGAAAGGGGTCGGGGGGGGGTTGGGTCAAACAGGTGATGGGCATTAAGGAGGACACTTGTGATGAGCACAGGGTGTTGTATGTAAGTGTCCAATCATTATACTGAACACCTGAAATTAATATTATACTGTATGTTAACTAACTGGAATTTAAATTAAAACTTTAAAATTGGGTCACCTGGCAACAAAATAAATAAAAAATTAAATTTTTAAAATTTTAAAAATAAAATAAATATAAAAGGGGCACCTGGGTGGTTTATTAGTTGTGCACCCGACTCTTGATTTCAGCTCAGGTCTTCTTCTCAGGGTCCTAGGTACAGGCCCCACATTGGAGCTCCATGCTAGGTATGAAGTCTACTTAAAAAAAAAAAAAAAAAGAACTTAAAAGAAAACCACTTAAAAATAAATTAAATAGGGGCGCCTGGGTGGCTCAGTGGGTTAAGCCGCTGCCTTCGGCTCAGGTCATGATCTCAGGGTCCTGGGATCGAGTCCCGCATCAGGCTCTCTGCTCAGCAGGGAGCCTGCTTCCCTGTCTCTCTCTCTGCCTGCCTCTCTGTCTACTTGTGATCTCTCTCTGTCAAATAAATAAATAAAATCTAAAAAAATAAATAAATAAAATATTTTTTTTTAAGTATGCCATGAATAAACATATTTTAGTACAAGCATTCCCACTGGTGTGGGAATGAATTTGAAGAGGACAAGGTTAGAGGCCAAGGGAGAAATTAAGAAATTGTTGTAGTTACATAGGTGAGTGACAGAAGTTGGCAGTGAAAACAAATTTAAGAAATATGGAGATACTGAAAAGGAAAACTGACAAGATTATTTACTGCATGCAAACAATGAGGAAAAGGACTGACTCGTGGCTGCTGTTTAAAATTCTGGTTTGACCAGTGGAATTCTGTCAACAAGCATCTCTCTCACAAGCAACACCTCGGATTTTTCCAGCTGACTTCGTCTTGAGCTCTGATTCTAATTATCCTTAACTGCTCCAGTCCATTGATCTACCTTTTTTTCCTTCCTATCCGCTTTCTTCCTTAGCCAAAATATCCATAACAAAACTTTTTCAACCCTCTATCAAACACCTACCTCTCCTAATGTAGCTCAGTATGACTGAAGAAAACTCTATTTTGTTTCAAATCCACAACCACATACCTCAAGTAAGCCCCAGTGCCGCTGGGCAATTGTGCCCTACATCTTCAGTCCTGTACTTCCCGCTTGCACGTCTCCTAGTTCCTCAAGCCACCAGGACCTCCTCATTCACTCTCACTGTCAGTTTATGAACTTTGCTCCTAGTTCTTCTGAGAAAATCAAGGCAATCGAAGAAAACTTTACAGACTCCCCTTGAGTGACCTCCTCTCCCACCTGCCGACGTCAGGTCCCTAATGAGCACTCATCATCAGAGCAAAGCAGACCCTCCAGGAGCTCTTCATGTCCCATCTGTCTCATCTTCTCAGGGGTAGAACTCCAGGAATTTGCCCATCCTCCTAGATCAGCAGATTCTCACTTTTTGCTATCTCATTCCCAGGAGGAAACAAATATACCATTAATTCTAACATCTTAAAAAAAAAAAAAAAACTTTATTAGCCCTAATTTCCCCACCAGGTACATTTCTGTATAATTTAATCCTCTTCACAGTGATATTCCTCAGAGAAACTCTATTTCTCCCATTCTTTTTTAAACCTACTCTAGTCTGGCAGTTGAGTCTGCCATTAATACAGAAACAGCTTTTGTCAATGCCCCAAATTGCCTCCAGTTTTCCAAATACAATGGTGGATTTTAATCCTTATTTGACCTACTGTCCTCTCTCCTTATTACACTTTCTTCGGGGGACTATTTCTATCAAGGAGCATCAGGTGCACGTCGTAGTGGGAGGAGGGAGGTGGGTGCTGTCTTGGATTAGAGGTCTCTAGATCATGAGGGTCTAAGAGACACAGATGCACATTCCATGGAGTTCCTAGACTTTGGGCCGGATGCCAGGAATGATATGGACTTTGAAGATATCTCTTTCTTGGAAGGGTTGAGCATATTTTGCAGGAAGGGAAAAAAACAACAGTGTTTGATGATGGTGAGAGTGAATGAGAGTCATTGTAAGCACCATTTATCAACTGTTCCCATTTCTTATACCTTCTGTATCCATATGCTAGGATTGTATTTCCCTGATCCCTTAAATTAAGATATGACCATGTGACTTGATTTGGTCAGAGAAATGTGAGAAGAAGTAACATTTGTCCCTTCTAGGAAGAAGCTCTAAAACCCCAGGAACAGTTCCCCTCTGCTGGGCTGATCATGAAAGCACAACTGAGCGTAAAGCCTCTACTTTGTTTGTCCCAGAGTGACTTTGATGAACAGTTCCCATAAGGGCCTTCACTGGATACCAGTATTAAAGAGAAGTAAGCTTTTGTTGTAATTAAGTTACTGTGCTTTTGGTTTGTTTATCATCTTAGCACAGCATAGACCACCTTGGCTGGAACCCATTCCTGGCTCCCACTCCAACTGTCCATACCTGACCTGTTCTTCAAAGAGATGTTCATTCATGCTTTTGTCTTTTAGCACTTATTCTGCCTCTGCCTTCTGACTAGCGTTCTTCCCTTGGATGTGCTCTCAGCTAGCACACACACAACTCCTTCAAGATCTTTGCTCAAATCCTGCCTTTTACCTGAGGCTTACCTTGACCATGCCGTTTCTTATTGAGAGTCCCCATCAGCATTCCCAAATTCTCCAATCCTTTTGTATATAATTATCACCTTCTTGTATATATTTTAATTTATTAGTTGTAAGGTTTATTTCATGTAGTCTTTGATAGAATGCAAGTCCTGCAAGGCAGAGATTTTTGTCTATTTTGCTTACTCATGTATCTCAAATTCTACAACAGTGCATGAGTTTCGTAGCTATCCAATAAGTATTTGCTAAATAAATTGAAATAATAAACAGAAGTATGTGTGCAATTAAAGTCATAAATAGGATTTTAGTCTAAGCTATGTAGACTCTAATATTCTGAAATTCATCAAAAATAGGAAAAGCAGGAATATTAAAAAAAAAAAAAAAGAGAGAACACCAAACTCATGGAAACAGAACAGATTGGTGGAGGGGATCAGGGGTGGGCAGGTGAAATGAATGAAGGGAGCCAAAGGTTTAAACTTCTAGTTATAAGATGATAAGTCCTAGGGATGTCATATACAGTATAGTGACTCTAGTTAATAAAACTGTATTGCGTATTTGGAAGTTGCTAAGAGAGTAGATCTCAAAAGTTCTTATCAAGAAAGTTTGTAACTTTGTATGATAACAGATGTTAACTAGGCTTACTGTGGTGATCACTTTGCACTGGATACAAATAATCATTATGTTGTATGCCTGAAACTAATGTAATGCTGCATGTCAATTATATCTCAATAAAAAAAGAAGAAATACCTACAGACTATATCTACAGGTGTGAAAATATGAAAAAGAGACCTGGACTGAAGATTATATATATATATATATATATATATATATACACACACATATACACACAATATATATAATATAATATAATTATATATATTTTAAATATATAGTTATATTAAATATAATTATAAATAAATAGAAATTTATAATATAAAATATAAATTATAAATATTAAATATAGTTATATTAAATATAATTGTATATAATTATAATTTATTTATTCTAATTCATCATGAAGCATTCTAAGGTAATTTCTGCTTCTAAGACAATCTCTCTCAAAGATTGTTTGACATAACAGGAGAAGTAGAGCACAACTCTAAGTATGTAGATTGCAGAATGAGTATTTTGGTGGAAGACTATGAAGGACAGACCATACATCGTGGTTGGCACCAGAGAACAGATACATGAGTAACAAGAGTCACTGAGAAGAATGCAATAATCCAATTTAAAAATGGGCAGAGGACCTGAATAGACATTTCTCTGAAGAAGACATCCAGCTGACCAACAGACACGTGAAAAGATACTCAACATCACTCATCATCAGGAAAATGCAAATCAAAACCACAATGAGATACCATGTTATGCCTGTTAAAATGGCTAAAATCAAGAAGATGAGAAACAAGGAGTGTTGACAAGGATATGGAGAAAATGCACTGTTGGTAGGAATGTAAATTGGTGCAGCCACTGTGGGAAACAGTATGGAGGTTCCTCAGAAAGTTAGAAATACCGTATGACCCAATAATTCTGCTACTGGTTATTGACACATGGGAAATGAAAACACTGACTCAAAAAGATGCATGCACCCTTATGTTTATTGCAGCATTATTTACAACAACCAAGATGCCAAAGCTACCTAAGTGTCAATCAGTAGATGAACAGATCAGGAAAATGTGATGTATATACACAATGGGGTATTACATAGTCATAAAAAAAGATGAGATTGTGCCATTTGAGGGAATACAGATGGACCTAGAGGGTATTATGCTAGCTAAAATAAATCAGCCTGAGAAAGACAAATACCATATGGTTCTATTTATGAATGGATAAACAAATAAAAATGAATAAACAAGTAAAAAGCAGAATCAGAACTATAAATACACAGAACAAACTGGTGGTTGCCAGAGAGAAGGGGCTGGGGGTTGGGCAAAATGGGAGAAGGGGAGAGGAAGATATAGGCCTCCAGTTATGGAAGGATTAAGTCACAGGAATGAAAAGCCAAGCATAAGGAATACAGTCCGTGATACCATCAGAACAAGTTATGGTAGCTACATTATGGTGAACATAGCATAATGTAAAAACTTGCCAAATCACTAAATTGTACACCTGAAACTAATGTAATGTGTGTCAACTATACTCAAAAAAGAAAGAAAACAAAACAAAAAAAACCCACCAAAATATATTTTTCTTGAAACTGGTTTGGATTATAAAAATTAATTTCTCAGAATTGCAAAAAAAAAAGAGATGAAGTTAGTTTGTATGTCTTATTCTAAATGAATCTATATTCTAAATGAATTCACATAAAGGGTTATACATATTTTTAATAATCACAATGTAACTGATAATAGCTTACAGAATTTCCCTGTAAATCATTTTCTACCAGCATAAAATTATATGTCAGGATAAAATAAAATATACCAGTATAATATAAGTCAACTAATCCTTCCTTTAAAAATCAAAAACTACTTCAATTTTGATCTTTTGTCTATGTTCTCATAATTTACCAAGTTTCATTGACATTGGCTTTGAATGTACATTTGCTTCTAGTTATCTGATATATCATTTATTTGGACCTGTAGAAATAAATCAATTTTCACTTAGGGTAGTATTACGTTTTTAATATACTCTATTAGTATTTTGCTTCCATTTAGTCCTGTAATGATAGTTACTTCTAATAAGAAAGAGAACTGAAATTGGAACTTGGCAGATCAGGTGTATTTCTCTTGTCAGTTTTCATTATATTATGGCAAAAATACATGGTATTGCTGCAGGTTTTAAGGAGAAACATGAAATGTTTCAGCTATTGTATTCCCTATATGTATAATATATTGGTAGAAGAAAACAAGAGAGAAAAACAACACAATTAAATAACTGTAACGTGGGTGCCTGGGTGGCTCAGTGGGTTAAGCTGCTGCCTTCAGCTCAGGTCATGATCTCAGGGTCCTGAGATCGAGTCCCGCATCGGGCTCTCTGCTCAGCAGGGAGCCTGCTTCCTCCTCTCTCTCTCTGCCTGCCTCTCTGCCTACTTGTGATCTCCCTCTGTCAAATAAATAAATAAAATCTTTAAAAATAAATAAATAAATAAATAAATAACTGTAACGTGAATAAATCACTCAACACCAAAAAACCCAACTGATCATATAAGCATGTTCTACTTCCCTAGCACCTCGATGAACTTCTGAGGGAGACAGGATGATCCAATCTGTGTTCTCTCAGGGAGACCAACCTGCAATGAGATGGTTTTGTGCAAGCCAAGTGTATGAATAAGAAATCACTGGAAATCATGACACAGCATGCTATTTTAAGATCCAGGCTGTGTTTTGGGGTTTAAGAAATAATAATAATATTGATAATTTGGAAAGTTATGAAAAAAATTTCAAAGGAGTAAAAATGAGCTCAACCCACTAATACCTAGGAGTTGATCTATAAAGGAAATAAAAAAGGATGCTTTCATTTAGGAGGAAAACATGAGTATAGGAACATGACAAGAGAATGAAAATCTGAGTGCAATTCTAGATGGAAAATTAGTGATTTTTATTATCATGCTGATGTGGGAGTGGTAGTGAGAATTTAAAGCTGGGGTTGTAAACTTCAGATTCAGCTTTAAAGTAACTGTTTTTTAGGGTTTTGGTAAACCTCTCTTAATTATGTGAGGAAAAAATAGTTGTGTTTGTACTACTGATATTACCAGAGCCAGGATTTCTGGCTTTTACCACATTCTCAGGCCCAAGTTCAGCAAATGCTGGAAACAGTGATGTAAAGTCACACAGTTTCTGGTCAGCTGGAAGCCTCCTTCCAGGTACTGGTTCAATGAGTGTTGAGGCACCAGGACCTATTGTAGCTTTCTGTCAATGACATTTTATTTGAGGGAGATCATCACAATAGTGTCCATGTTGGAATGATGAAAACAGGGCAACTTGAAGAAAAGTTAGGAAGCCAAGTAAATATTAAGTGCTTACAACGTCAATCATTTGTATATCCCTTACTTCTTGACTAAGAAGACTCTTGCAACTAACCTTTTAAAGGCCTCCTTTACATCTTTATTCCTAAGTGTGTATATAAGGGGATTCAGCATGGGTGCGATGATCCCATAGAAGAGGGACACCATCTTCCCCCGGTCCTTGGAGTTGGGGGATGGCGGTTGTAGGTACATGGAGATCGCGGTGCCGTAAAACAGTGACACCACAATCAGATGGGAGCCACATGTGCCAAATGCCTTTCGCCGGCCTTCGGCTGACTGGATCCTCAACACTGCTTGGACAATGAAAGCATATGATACTAGGATGAGCGTCAGGGGTATCAGATGGAACAGCACACTGACAAGGAACAGTTCCGCCTCGTTGGCTGTTGTGTCTACACAGGACAACTTGAGCAGGGCAGGGACTTCACAGAGAAAGTGATCTACTACGTGGGGGCCACAGAGTGGCAGCTGGAGAGTCAGGGTGGACAACCACACTGAGTTGCTAAAACCAGTAATCCAGGATGCGGCTGCCAGCTGGAGGCACAGCCTCTGGTGCATGATAACTGAGTAATGCAGAGGCCGACAAATAGCTACAAACCTATCAAAGGACATGACGGCCAAGAGAACACATTCAGTGGCCCCCAAGGCTAGAAACATGAAGAGCTGGGCCACACAGCCACCATAACTGATCACCTTCCTGGTGCTGTATAAATTTACCAGCATCTGTGGAACCGTACTAGTGGTGTAGCAAAGGTCCAGGAGTGACAGATTGGTAAGAAAAAAGTACATGGGGGTATGGAGTTTGGGGTCCAGGCGTGACACTAGAATAATGGTCAGATTCCCAAAGATAGTCACCATGTAAGAAATGAGGAAGACCACAAAGAGCGGGAGCTCCAGCCATGGTCGATCAGAGAAACCAAGAAGGATGAACTCCTGTGGGACGCTCTCATTCACCTGCCTCATGATCAATGGTTCGACTTTTTGTTTCCTGGAACACAAGAATTCAGGAAATCGATTAACACATACTTATTGACGTTTTACTTATAATCACTTTACTACCTGTTTGAAGATACATATAGAAAAAACATTGCTTGTGATATGAAAAATACATAGTTGGAAATACTCATAAGTACTTAGGCATTTCTACAATTTAATCTTTCTATATTTGTGTCAGTACTTCATAAATGAAAGCCCAGCAGCACCTGGGGTTTCAGTCATTAAGCATCTGACTCTTGATCTCAGCTCAGGTCTTAATCTCAGGGTTGTGAGTTCAAGTACTGCATTGGGCTCCCCAGGTGTGGGGCCTACAAAGAAAGAAAGAAAGAAAAAAAGAAAGAAAGGCTAAGAAAGAGAGAAAGGAAAGAGAAGGAAAAGAAGAGAAACAGAAAAGAAAAGAAAGAGGAAGGAGGGAAGAAAAGAAAGAAAGAAAAGACAAAAGAAAGCTAAAATTTAAGAAGTAAATACCTAATTTTAACAAATTTAATAAAATGTGTTCTTTGATTTTTTTTTTTTGGTCATTTTGTTAATCGTTGTACTACTTTCCACCTCAATCGCTATTTTTAGAAAGATTTGGTTATAATTCCTGCCATCCTACCTTTTCATTCTGATTTCTCCTCGATGCCATGGAGATTGCCTTATCATCTGAAACAGTTAAAATTATTTTCATCATCTCATCATCCCCAAAACTATATAGGTAGGTTCTAGAAAGTCATCAGAAATATTTAAAAAAAAAATGTCTATTGCCTCTTACAAGCTCACAGAATCAGAATAAAAAGATATTAATCACATGGACATTGGAGACAGACAAGCCTGGGTTGTCTCTACTAAATAAAGTCATTAGTTACATCCTTACTAAATAAAGTCTCTACTAAATAAATTCTCTACTAAATAAAGTCCTTAGTTATATCATCCTGGGAATGCTTCTTATTTTCTTGAATATCAGGCTCCCCATCTAGAAAATGGGTATAATAATGCCTTTCTGGTGTGGTAGTATGAGTGTGAATGAAACAGACTGTAGTGACCTTGGACCTCTGAGATGTTCAGAGAGGAAGCTGCCCGGGATTGATTGCTCGACCTTGAAGTGTCCTAGGCCCACCAATGGACTATGACCCTGTGAGTTGACAATTTACTCTCCTGTCCCCTCTGCAGCTCTAAAACCACCCACCTCAACAGCAGAGGCAGTAATGACTCTGACCCGAAGTATAATGTAGTATGATGTTCCATGGGAGATCCCTAGCACAGCATCGTGGACCAAGGTCACAGGGAGTCTGCAGCTCTAATGTTAAGCCAATAGCCTGTTGAGAGGCCTAAGTTTGCTAAGGCCACGTACTGAGCATGTGTCCATCCCCGAGTCGGCTACCTTGCTGACACTTCCCTCTACCATTTTATTATTATTTTATTGGTTTAGAAATGTGAATTTAATGATAGGAACACAATTTTTGAATTATTAACTTATGCTTTAATTTCGCTCACGTCTATAGCTCTCAGTATAGAGAAGTAGGGAAGTCTTTTAGAGTCACTCAGAAAATCTCTGTTGCTATGCCACTGTCAATAAAATAAGGTATGAGAAAGAGATATAAATTCAGATAAACATATGAAGGTGCCAAATGCTCAAATCCAGGGTGCCTGGGTGGCTCAGTTGTTAAGTGTCTGCCTTTGGCTCAGGGCATGATCCCAAGGTCCTGGGATAGAGCCCTGTGTTGGGCTCCCTGCTTGGCAGGAAGCCTGCTTCTCCCTCTCCCACTCCCCTTGCTTGTGTTCCCTCTCTTGCTGTGTGTCTCTGTCAAATAAATAGATAAAATCTTAAAAGAAAAAGTGCTCAAATCCTGAGGGGATAAGACAAGCACCTAAACACGCATTTAGCATGCTTCATGCATTTACTTACATATGGCGATAGAATATTATATCTTAGTAATCACATGTGTATAAAAATTTCCTGAAAGTATGCAGAAGTGTTAAAATTGTTAACCACTGGCCAGTGAGAATAGAGAAAGTAAATCGGACTTTAATATTTACCTTTATTCCTCATTCTAATTTTTAGTAAACAAGTATATTGAAACCTTTTATTAATTTTAACAATATGAATAATTCTTATTAACACAAATTATTGTGTATAATATAATAACTTTAAATGTCTCACTTATACTCTGAGTTTAACTATAAGGACCAACATTGCTTTAGACTTTAATAGCATAAAAAAAAACTTAAATAAATGTAATCATTTATCCATTATCAGATCCTTAAAACTGAGTAAGAATTCAGGGTCCATATGAAGATTTCCTAGAGGCTGGAGCATGGGGATACCGGGCAACTTACTGGCAAAAAAAAAAAAGAAAAGAAAAGAAAAAAAGTTTCCTCTAATGATAGGAATTGTGAAAAGCAGGGCAAATGGAATCAGTAGAGATTTCACAACCTCACAATTTCGTCGTTACTCAAGTGTTGAAAAAATTACCTCAGGTCCATGTAACTAAGGAGAGCTTGTGCACTGGTTGGCCTGTCCTGTCATAGACCACATCCAGGCTGTACCCCCAGGAAGTTCCCAATTATCTAAATGTTAAATGCCTCACTTGAGGAATCAACAACGTTGACAATGGCAAGGCCTCCGGTATCCAGAGAGACTTCTTTAGCATATGAAAGTTCTTTCTGAAACCCCTTTTTCCTTACCTCCTCCAACCCCCTCGTACACAGTGAGCCTCATCTCACAACCCCGGGCAGCAGGTCTTTCTGCCCATGGGTGCTTTAATAAACCACCATTTTGCACCAAAGACGTCTCAAGAATTCTTTCTTGGTGGTGGGCTCTGGGCTCCACCCCACTGAACCTCACCGATGTTCTAAAAATATATGGACAAGAGCTGTCCTTCTGATGCTGCCACAAAGTCACTACACAACTGGGCAGGCTCCTCAGCAGTTTTGGAAAGCAACTGAGTTCGCAGCACGGGCATTTTCTGTTTTCTGTGTAACGTAGCACTCTCAGGGTCTAGGTCTCCGCAGGTTCTCATACCTCTGTGTGGGGACAGAAAGCTTTTAAGCACTACACGGAACTTCCGTCTTGCTACTGGAGTGTGAGGTTGTAATAGTAAGAGTAATTTATTCACACAACATTGCAGTTTGGCTTAGAATAGAGAGGAAAGTTGGTCATTCCTCTCCGTCCCACATTACATGAAGGCTTGATTCAGGGAGAAACGCATGGTAGGAAGCTCAGACAAGTTCTTTTCCTGAGTTCGCACAGAGGGGACTGGGGATTAGAACCAAGGACTGCTCTGCTCCAAAGTCAGTTTTCCGTAGAGGAACAAACATGCAAAGTAATGATGAAGTTCTAGAATATAGGTGAGGTTTGGTGGGGTGAGGTCCGGAGACAATGACCAAGAAAGAATTCTTGAGACCTCTTTGGTGCAAAATGGTGGTTTATTAAAGCACGGGGAGGGGACCCGTGGGCAGGAAGAGCTGCTGCTCCGGGTTGTGAGGGGTGGCAGTTATGTACCATGGGGTTGGGGGAGGTAAGGAAAAAGGAGGTTTTGATAGAACTTTCATATGCTAAAGAGGACCTACAAGATACTGGATACCAGAGGCCTTGCCATTGCCAAGGTGTTTTGCCCTTTTTAGCAAGCTATTAAGATAGTTCGGAGATTCCTAAAGAATGTCCCATATGTCCCACCCAGGAGTCGGGGTGAGGGGCAAGTTGCAAGGTGTCAGCCTTTAGCTTTGTCCTCAGCCAGCCTTCTGCTCCCTCATCAGTAACACTATTGGCAAATAAATGCAATGAAGGATTGGAGGCTTGGGTTTTTGCCATATAATGATAAAGTTCATAAGATGAGTTCTCAGAACGCCCACATTTCATTATGTTTTATAGAATAATTTCCAGAAAAGTGTTCTACATACCTCTATGTTACGCACTAGAGATAGGATGACATGCGTGCGCCCTTGTCCAGAAAGCTTCGAATTCAAATAAACCAAGTAGGAGCTCTTCATACGCTCTTCGGTTGTAAAGTTGATATGACAAAGTTTGTCCAACTCCTTGTTCCCCTTTTCCAGTGGCAAATTATGAGATCTCCACTCAGGATTAACTCAGAAAATAGAAGGTTAGGGGAAAATATTGCAGACTATTAATAAGAAAGTGGTTTTCTGGTATCCCAATGCAAAGTTTTAAGGCATTAACTGCTATTTTCAGAATTCTCCTCACCAGATTTGCAATATAAATGAGGACAGGGAATTTTCTTTATTAAATTGTGTTGGCGTGTGCTCTGATTTATAAGGGAAGGCAACCCCATTCTGTGCTGTATGGTAATTGACCCTGGTCGCTAATGGGTGGGGAGGGAGAATTCAACCAAGCCAGTTCCATTTTTAGCTTGGATTTGCTCCATCATTACCCTTTCTCTGGAGACTGTCTTTTCCAAGATGAAAGGGAATGACAATAGGGACAAAAATACCTTATCCAATAAAACTTGGGCTTTGTGCCATCAAACTGGGAGTTAATTTCCTCTTGTAAGCTACTCAATAAATTCTATGAAGCCCCGCGGAAAAGAAAACTGCATCTGCTCTGAAATTCTGAGTTCAATTTTTAGACAATAAAACTGACTTCCATTTAATCCACCCCAGAAATCCTTTTACTGCCCTTATTTACAAACAGCGGTTTTATTTATCATATTCCCCAATATTTCCATCTTTTCTTTCATAGATTCCCCCCCCCCCACAGGGTGTTGTACCACTAAATTCTACACCTGAAACTAATATTTTTTCCCCCACAACTAATATTAACCATATGTTAACTAACAGGAATTTAAATAAAAACTTGAAACTAAAAAGAGATTTTTGCATTCCTAGTGCTTAGTGAAGAAGCCCTACCTCTGTTTAGAATGATTTTGTAGATTTGTTTTTGCAAGATTTAAAAAGTGATTTATATTTTTCTATAGTCCCTCCTATCCAGGATTTATTTTTATTTGTTACATGTAGCTCTGTATCAATTTTTCAGATGAGTAGACACATTAAGTATTAAAATGTAGGTATGAGAGTAGACACATTATGATATTTCTAATTATGAAAAGTTTATACTTATAGTATAAAAAAAGTTTACAAAGCCCAAGAAAACACACAAATAACATAATGGAAAAAATACCAAATAATTTGAACATACAACTCAGAATAGCAGATCTACATGAGAAGATTTTAAATTCCCAACCAAGCAGAGAAAAATAATAAGCCACTTATTGGATTGAAAAAAAAAAAAAAAGAATAACCAGTAGGAATCAGAGAGATTCCTACACGTAATCTTTCTGAAGGGAAAAGGCTAATCTCAAAAGTTATGGGTAGAAATATAAAGTATCACTAGATTTTTAGAAATAAATAGGACAGTTAATCTTGAAAATACACATATATTTATGTACCTAGCAATATTATTCCTGGAAATCTATCTGATGAAATAAAATTATCAGCATATAAAGGCATAAGAACAAGAACTTTTATTGTTGCAATGTTTGTAGTCACCAAAGACAGAGAAAAAATTTAGTCCTTCGGGAGAATGGACTAATAACTAATCTGCACCAGGAGTATTTACCTGAGATATTGCTCAGTGACAAGATGAAGACACAAGAAAAACAGAGCTAACATGCTCTTACCTATATAAAACAATGACTAAAATGCTCTATATAAAACAATGACTAAATACACCTTTTTATGTATCATAGGATTCATGAGAATGGGATCAATGTATCATGCGATTAATGAGAATGAGAATTCCTTCTTTCTGTGGAAGAAGGAAAGGACAGCAAGTCAAACAGAAAAGGAAAAGCATTAAGATTTAATCCACCAAAAATGACGCATAATATTTTAAACTCCCCAATTAATAGCAGTGTGATTTACCTCTGAAAGTAAGAATGGGCATGAGGGTGCAATCCTTTGGGGAAAAATAATGCTCATTTAATGGAGGATTTCCTTTTTTTTCTCACAAGTTCTTATAGTTGTTTTTTTTTTTTTAAGATTTTATTTATTTATTTGACAGAGACCACAAGTAGGCAGAGAGGCAGGCAGAGAGAGAGAGAGAGAGAGAGAGAGAGGAGGAAGCAGGCTCCCCGCGGAGCAGAGAGCCCGATGCGGGGCTCGATCCCAGGACCCTGAGATCATGACCCGAGCCAAAGGCAGCAGCCCCACCCACTGAGCCACCCAGGCGCCCCACAAGTTCTTATAGTTAAGAAAATCGTATTTTATTTTAAAAATCATGTTTTATTTTATTTTTAAAAATTTTTTAGAAGATGCCATTTATTTATTTATTTATTTATTTATTTATTTATTTATTTATTTTAAAGAATAAGAGAGTGAGTGCAGGGGGGCGGGCTGGAGGGAGAGCCAGAGAGTCTCCAACAGACTCCCGCTGGGCTAGGAGTGGGACTCAGTCTCATAACCCTGAGATCACCCCCTGAGTTTTTAGTTTACAGAATAGAACAAGGGAAGTAAACTAAAAAATTCCAGTAGTCCTTAAAGTGGAAAATTAAGAGATAATGCCTGATTAGCAAGGCCCTGGGGAACCTGCAGTTACTACCAATAGGAGTAGCATTGGGCGGGTCCTCATGGACCTCAGCAAAGTCCTCTGATACCGCAAGGCTGTCTTCAGTCTGTGGATGTGGACACAGGCTCAGAGGAGTTAAACAAACTTCCCGAAGGTCACAGAGTCTGTTAGGAAACAAGAGATAAACTATGAAGTATGCACTCTGATTCATTTAAATTTAATTTCTCTTCTTGGCTAGTGTCCCTCTCCACCTTATCTTACCTTTATTTCCTCGAGGGTTGCTTATGGGCGTAGTTCTCTCTCTCTTTCTCTCTCTCTCTCTCTTTTTTTTTTTTTTTTTTTTTTTGTTCCTAAGGAAAGAGCTCCTGGAATGCTGTAATTTACTGTATTAATTTCTGACCGTCTAACTGGTTGCTCGGTATGAGAACGGAGCAGACGTGGGCACAGGGACGTTCTAGCGACAGCCGGTGTGGGCTGGATCCCTCACTGTGAGATCCCGGCAAGAAGGGGCTGTGTTCGGGGGAACTGAGCCCTGATGTGGCAAACCTGTAACAGAGCATCACAGAGCACCAAGTATTAATACCCCAGAGTCTAAGGAAGCATCTCAAGGCCTCAGGGTCGGAGGCAATTTCAAACTTGGAGATAATAAACCCAAAGCTCATTGCCAGATGGATATGGAATCGGAAGGACAACATATGAGAAACATAGGGAGGGTCGTGGGTTACTTCCGCAGTGTGCGTGGGCCTGTGCTTGAATTAATGGTGGCTAAGAGCATGCCCATGGATGGCAGGGACTAGTTAATAGTACAAATCAAAGTAGGATATGCAAACCTCTTTCTTAGTTTATAGTTTCTATTTCTTTTTCTTTAAGGGGGAGGCAGGCTCCCCGCTGAGCAAGGAGCCCGACGTGGGACTTGATCCCAGGAGTCTGGGATCATGACCTGAACCAAAGGCTGATACTTAACCCACAGAGCCACCCAGGCTCCCCTATAGTTCCTTTCTTTAAGATGCAAAGGTCTTGGGATAGCCTTAGGTTCAGCATGGAAAAGGCTCAGAATAAACTCAGAATACCCTTGCATCAGATGGGTTCTCATCAGCTAATGTTATGACTCAGGCAAAACCTAGTTACTGCCCTTGGAGTTGGTGGTGGTGTGGCTCTGGAAGGGTGGAGGCATGTAATCCTGGCATCTTGTCCCAGGATAGAAGTCTGTAGGGTTAAGGGCAGGCTCTAGCGAGACCTCCAAAATATAGGGATTCAAGAATAGAGGCTATCATACAAATGCAGAGACAAATTAGAAAGTGGTGTGAGATTGAGAGCCTTAGAGTTTAATGGCCTTAGAAACAGTATTCTATCCCAAAAGGTGGAAGCAGGAATGGGTAGTATATTTTATACGTTACAACAACACAACAAACCCTTAATGCTTACTACATACCAGGAACTGTTCTAGATTTTCATATATTAGTTGGTTTAAAATTGAAATAGTCCTTTGAGCATGGCGATATCATTATCCACATTTTACAAGTGAAGAAACCACAATACAGAGGCAGTAAGTCTAAGAAGGAGATGAGATTCCATTCATTCAAGAAGTTCACGGTCTTAAACGTCCTGCCCTTCTCTCTGTGGAATCCACATCACATCAAAGTTAACTTTATCTTTGACATATGTATATCAGATTTGAGGGAAGTTGGAACACCGTCAAACAGCGCATTTGAGAGTGTGTCTTTGCCTTGTTCCAGATGGGGCCATCTGAGTGTCCATACGCTACAGGTGCCTACGATACCATAGCCAAGGGCCAGGGAAAACCCTACAGGACCTAGCACAAGCCCTCCAAGACAGCAGAAATTACCAGTCCTGACTGCTTTTCATGGGAGGTAGACTATTATGCTGATGGGAGACGAGATAACAAGAAGGAGCTTTTGGAAGCGTATGTCACGTGAACAAGGGTTTTGTTCATGTCTCTCCTAGGAATTGCACACCCCCTGATTCTGGTGACCAGCATGAAGCCTCTGCATTCTCTTGAGCCTTGAATTTGTACTCTACTCCTGCAGAAGGCTACAGCCGAATGAGAAGGGATCGGGGGCACGTTTGGGGGGTTAGTTCCAGTGTATCTGGAATTGGCTTGAACTATTTTACTGAAAGAAGAGATACACTGCATGGCACACCCTGGTCAAGGCAGGAAATGTGCCGGATTAAGAATGTCATTATGTAACAGTTGGTCTGAGGAGTTTCAGGAAGGTTTGGACCAGGTTGTCAGAGTCGTTTATGGGCAAGAATGAGATGGATGATTCATACCTAGACTCCGTGAAGCCCCAGAAGGACTCTGTTGTGCATTGGTAGCAAAAGAATGCCTGCGTGACCAGCAAGGGAGGAGAAAACCCATCAAAGACTCCCTTTGGTGTTCCCTGTCTTACAGTCAGTCGTTCCACACATATGTCAGGGGTTTTTGGTCTGAAATAGAAAACATGCCCATACAGTTTTTACAGAGAGAGGAAAATCGGTGTTGATGCTTGCTATGTATTTTCACATATTCCGTATTATTTAATATACAGGAGAAAAATGATAGCAAGAGCGAGTTAGGAACAGCAGGAAGGAATGTTCCAGCTAAAATGACAAACGCTAAGACGAACAGGCAGTGAACAGTTATCTTCTATCAAAGAGAGAAAGACTAAATTGCACGAAGTCCTTTAATCTATTCCTTTCAGGCACTTAAGTCATACTCAGTTTATTCTATTGGTTTAACAGACTTGCAGAGTTAACAGTGAGGCTGCAATGCTTTCTTCCTATCTGGGACTGAGAAGAATAGCGGTGAGAAGAGAATCTGCACCGGCCCCTGCTCAAGGCTCCCGGACCGTCAGCACCTGCGCTCACGCCCTTTGCCATCCCTCTTGCTGCGGTGAACTCTTGCTCCCAGTTCAAGCCAAACTGTCCATTCATGAACCGGTTTCCACCTACTCAAGGTCATCACTGTTGCAATTTTCTCTTTCCTGAATCTTCATTTTACTGCTGGATCATTCTCTTCCCTGGTTTCTAAACTTGTCAAAATTCCTCTCATTTCAAAAATGATTCTGGTAATCCGATCAATCTTCCGTCCCTACTGCTAACACCCTGTCTCTGTTTCTCTTCATCATTAGACTTCTCAGAGGATTTGACTGGGCTCTCAGGGCCTGCATTTCACATTTTCACTGTCTCCTAGGTGCGCTCCAACCAGTACCCCCCCTCCCCACTACCCCCGATCGCTCCACGGAAATAGTTCTTTGCGGGTTTGTCTGGGAGACCCGCATCGCTCAATCTGTGGGTCAGTTTTCATTCCTGATCTTGTGGAAAAAATAAAAATCAGACCTGCGAGAGACCAAGTGACACTGGGAGAAGCACAACTCGAATTTATTTTATGCCGGTGGACCCAGATGAGCTCATGCTCGAAGTTCTGGACCCTGGGGAAGGGAGTTCCCAGGGCCATGCTGACTGCTGGTAGGTAGGTTTAAACTGGGGGAGCAGAGGCTGCTTTAGGCAGGAACAGTAGTGCAGGAGCCTGTGGAGGGAGGTATGTTTACAGAAGCAGAAATAGCTAGTTATCTCTTGGTCCCAGTGGGGCTTCTGGTTATCTCTAGCTTCTTGTTGGTAACCTTCCATCTTCTGGGGTCTCCTGGGCTGGGCTGGGCTGGCTCTGGGTAACTTTCCTCTTCAATCTCAGGTGGCCATTTGCCACATGTTGGATGGTTGACCAGTCATCCCTCTGGAAACACTTCCTGTTCTTTCTTTCCGGGGTCACGCATGCTCTTGAGGTCCCTCCCACTCTTTGCTCTGTTAGGGTACCGAGTCGACCACTCCTCAATTAGACAGAGAACACTCTCGATAATGCAAGTCAATGGTGAGGTTTATTTCCAGTTAGTTGGGGTCCAAGTATCCGCCCAGCGCAGCGGGTTTCAACAAGGACCCGGAGCACTCTAAGCCAAGGGTTTATATAGCATTTTCAAGGCACTTTTCGATAGCTACGTACATCTCTTGCGTCCCACTTTGACAGTTTAACTTTGTTTAACTTTTTGCCACCCCGGTGTCACCCTGGGGGTTAAGTGAGATTTAGGTTTAGAAGAATTTTCACCTTAATTACATTTCCTTCTGCCTCAGCCTCCTACAGTTTTGTGGTGGGGAGGGCGACCTTTGGCCTCGAGGCACTGAGTCATTTGTCTCTGGAAATTGGGCCATTGAAGAGATGGCCTTTTGTTGTACTTGCAAACCAAGGGAGATTCCTAACTTGCAGGATTGTGATCTCTGCAAGTTAACAACTTGTTTTTCTTTAACATTTGGTCCCTGTGGCACCATCACCTAACCGCCCTGGTGGTATATGATTGTATATAATTGTTTCTTAGGTTTTAGCTACTTTCTCTTAAGTTACATGCGCGTGGGGGCTGGTTAGGGACGCTCAGTAAAATGGCTTCCGGGACTTCAGGATGGCCATGCTTATGCTAACCCACTCTTATAGTGCAAGGTGCAGGCTTTTGCTTTGCCAAGATGGCTGTACTTATGTCAGGGCTAGACTCGAGGTGGGTACAGCCTTGCTTTTCTTGGCCTCCACACCTGGAGCTGGTTTCCAGGACTTGTTTTTAAGTCCCCTGGGGGAAGGGGAGCAGGGACAGTAAAATGGGTCCTTATAGCTCATCTTCTCTGCTTCCTCCTCGCCTTCCTGATCTAAATGGTGTGCCTGCTGCTTGCTCTGCCGGATTCCCTTTTCCCCAGGGAGCCGCATAGCTGCTTCCCATTGCACCGCACCTTTGCTTACATGTAGATTCCAAGCTCTTCCTTGACCCTCCCCACTTAAAACTGCAGCCCTGCCCTGTTTCCCGGCTTCTGTCCCTGTTATGCTCATCTTCCTAAAACTTACAAATGTTCCTATTGTGATGAGGTTTCCAACATTTGTCCATGGCAACCTCAGTGCCATGGGAATCCGCTGGGTGCTTTGTTCCAGTACCCAGACCAGTGCCTGGCACAATATGTATTTGCTGAAGAGGTGAATGAGAAGGAAAAATGTGAACATAGACAAAATATAAAATAGGTTAAGGCTGTGTTCAAGGTCCCTATACCACCCATCAAGACAAGATGGAAAATGATCTGATAATCTGATTGATAAGCATTTATTGAACTATCATCTCATAACCCTTAATTTAAGATCACAGTGGGTTTAAACACAACCATACACATATGGACATATGTGTAATGTTTGTTTCTTTGGAGAAAGATTAAGCTCCATGGCTGAGAGAATTAGCTGGAAATTCCATAGCGTGCTACCAAAAGTGCTGTTTCTATAGAGATTTATACTCTCTCTTGATCTCCTGCCCCCACTTCAAGATGTTGTTGCTCCTAAAATAATGCATAGCTAAACAGCATAGAAATTATATAAAAATTACAATAATCATAATTCTGAAGATTGATTCTAAATGGATTTTTATTTCCTTATAAGTGCATATTTTTGTACCAGGAGGACATAAAAGTTGTTTTTCAGTGTAAGAAGTGGAAAATGCCAGGTCATGGATCTCCAAATTCTATACTTCTTCTGCATTAATAATGGCCTTCATAAACATCATCATGGCTACATATCACTTTTTACTTAATTTATAAAGTAGGAAAAATCAACTGTATTCTTTTAAAGATTTTTTTTTTAAATTTATTTATTTGACAGAGAGAGATCACAAGCAGGCAGAGAGGCAGGCAGAGAGAGAGAGGAGGAAGCAGGCTCCCCACCAAGCAGAGAGCCCGATGCAGGACTCGATCCCAGGACCCTGAGAACATGACCTGAGCTGAAGGCAGTGGCTTAACCCACTGAGCCACTCAGGCGCCCCTCAACTGTATTCTAATCATTCTACCCTTTTATGGGAATAAAGGAATATTGTCTATAGTCAAAACTAAGCTCCAAACCCTTTCTAACAAGCCCTAACTAATCTAAAATAAAATGTAATCTATCTGGACAAAGTACAAGAATTATTGGTTACAAATAAGGAAATATGCACATTATGCTGAAAATGATATATTTTTAGTACAATTTATTTAGGTATTTGGTATTTTTTTCCTGGAGCCTCTAGAGTAATCTGAACTTTCTTAAAAAAGAAGTTGCTAAACCCATCTTTCATCCAGTCCCTAATGATCCCTCTAGCAATACCCCCACATTTAAAAGTACTTGTTTACTTACAGAAATTTTAACATGACATATATTTTCCCAGGTTATGAGATGGGATTTATCCAACTGGTAATATTTCAGGTCTGAAGATACCTGCCTACCTTTAGGATTCATTCATCTTATACAGATTGTCCCAATCAACTTCCACTATGACGGGAGAAGGACTACAGCCATGGGTATAAACATGAAGAAATCAACATGCAAAGACCACCCAATCATAAACATCCCAACAGTTCCCCAGAACTGGTGTCACTGCTCTCTGCCTCTGTTCAAGATTATCCTGGTGACAGAGGTGGGAAGTGGAGGTTAATAAACTTCAAACATTTTAAGCAGGAAGATCTTTGTCAGAGTCATGGAGACTAAAAGTCGGATGGTGTTTCTAGAGGCTGGGGAGAGGGGAGAATGAGGAGTTATTACTAATGGACACAGAGTTTCCGTTTGGGAAGACAAAAAGTTCTGAAGACAGATGATGCTGATGGTCCTGTGGCAATGTGAACATACTTAATGCCACTGACGAGAGCCGGGTAAATTTGATATTGGTAAATTTGATATTGTGTATACTTTACTACAATTAGAAAAACAAAACAAAACAAAACAAAATCAAAGACCTTTTAACCTTTTTTGGGTCACAAAGTATTAACAAGTGCTGAATATGAGCAAGAAACTGTCTTCCATATAAAGCAAATGCCTCGTGGTCTGACTACACAACGGTCGTCATTCACTTTTGCCTCGAAAGGCCAAACATAAATGTCTCTAAACTTGTTATAACAATGATTAAAAATACGCAAGAGCCACACTATGGACCTACATGGAGGTGTTGGAGATACTAAGAGCTAGATAATGGAATGATTTGTTTTGCCTCTCATCCAGAAATTTGGCACTATAAAAGTACAAAGTACGTGTGAACTTTCTAGGGAAAAAAATACTTTTTTTTTTCCCACTTCTAAGTGTATTCTTTCATATATGTTGAGGACTTACTGAGTATAAATTATTGTGATAGAGGCTGGCATGAGTACCAGAATGCCTGGTGTCTACTTTCATGGCTGGTATCTTGCAAGCGTGCGTCATTGTTTGGTCCCGAAATGCAGCCCTCCTAGTGATTGGTGCCTGGCTTACAGGGACCGGAGAGGAGTATAAGTGAGTGCGGACTCAGGAATGTCGCATCTTCTCAGCCTCTCTAAACGCTGAGCTCCCAGTCTCGCTGAGCGCCTCTTCCGTCTGCGGTGTCAGAACAGTCCTCCATCTGCTACGCCTAACAATGTAGACAGAAGACGGGTCAAAAGACAATCCGCAAACTTTTGCTATCCTTCTGCACCTGCCTTCCCCAGCACCTTCTTCATGGCTTCTTTGACATCCTTGTTTCTCAGTGTGTAGATCAGGGGGTTAACACTGGGAGTGACGATCGTGTAGAAGAGAGTGAGGAACTTGCCCTGGTCCTGGGAATAAGTGTTTGCTGGCTGGAGGTACATGTATATGATGGTGCCGTAGAAGAGAGAGACGACGATCAGGTGGGAGCTGCAGGTGTTGAAGGCTTTCTTTCGCCCGGCGGCTGACTTGATCCGAAACACCGCTCGCGCGATGTAGCCGTAAGAGACGAGGATGAGGATGAGTGGCGCCAGGATGATGAAGATTGCCAAGGCGAACGCCAGCGCCTCGAGGCTCATGGTGTCTACGCAGGCCATGCCGATTAGTGCTGGCATCTCACAGAGAAAGTGGTCCACCCGCCTGTGCCCGCAGCGGGGTAGCATCAACGTCTGGGGTGCCATTATGAGGGAATTGCCAAAGCCACTGAGCCATGCCACTGAAGCCAGCTGCCCGCAGAGTCGCGGGTGCATGATGACGGTGTAGTGCAGGGGTCTGCAGACCGCAGCATAGCGGTCGTAGGCCATCACGGCCAGGAGGACGCACTCCACCCCTCCTAGTGCCAGGACGAAGTAGAGCTGGATGGCGCAGCCCAGATAGCTGATGGTCTTGTCTGAGCCCCGAAGGTTGTAGAGCATCTGAGGGATGGAGCCCGTGGTGAAACACATGTCCAGGAACGAGAGATTGGCCAAAAAGAAATACATTGGTGTGTGCAGCCGGGAATCCAGAGCGGAAAGCAAGATGATGGTCATGTTTCCAAGAAGAGTCAGCAGGTAAAAAGTGAGGACGACCACGAAGAGGATCAGCTCTAGGTGGGGACGGTCGGAGAAGCCCACCAGGATGAAGCCTTCGAAAGAGCTGGTGTTGTGTTTCTCCATCACCTCTGGCCACGTATCACCTGTTAGGAGAAAGATGAGCATCTTTGAAGAAGGTAGAAGGGCTCATGGGCGGCTCAGTCAGTTAAGTGTCCAACTCTTGGTTTTGGCTCGGGTCGTGATCTCAGAGTTGTGAGATGGAGCCCCTTCTCGGGCTTCTCCCTGGGTGTAGAGCCTGCTCAAGGTTCTTTCTTTCCCTCTGCCCCTCCCTCACTCCACCCCCGACACCCTCACAACTGCTCACACTCGCACACTCTCTCTCAAAGAAATGAACAAATGAACAGAGTATAGATAGACACCCTCAAAATGAAATGACGGGTAAAATGGTAGAAGGGAAATGCCTTTGGAAATGCTGAATGCTTGACTCAGGATTTCAGTAAGTCAGTCATTTGGTTGGAGGAGCACAGTATTTGGGGGTTTTTCAGATTCATGGCTGTGATTATTTACCAACAATTTGTATCTTTCTTTTAAGTTTCACAGCTCGTTATTTCAACAGCTCATTATTTTACAAGGAAATAAATTGATCCACTTTTTCTTTCTTTCTTTCTTTTTAATGGGGAAACACATTATGTAAACCATGGATAAGAAAAGTGGCTTATGGGTCCCTGGGGAGCTCAGTGGGTTAAGCCTCTGCCTTCAGCTAAGGTTATGGTCTCAGGGTCCTGGGATCAAGTCCCACATCGGGCTCTCTGTTCAGCAGGGAGCCTGCTTCCCCCTCTCTCTCTGCCTGCCACTCTGCCTACTTGGGTCTCTCTCTCTGTCAAATAAAATCTTAAAAAAAAAATGGCTTATATCTCTGCATCAGAGAACCAGGTTTGCTATTAGGTGAAACCTTATTCTTAATACTGTCCCATCAATACTGGGAAACCTAGAGTCATATCCAGACTCAAAAGGGTACAAGTGATCAAGCAAAATCTTAGGAGGAAGATGACCTCGTTACTGTTTATAGCTATACCCCTGATTCTGTTCATTATATTCACCGGAGCATGACCCTAGCATATCTTCTCCCCTACCCAGTCCTATCCTCATCCTCTGTGATAAAATTGTGTTTTATATCACCATAGTTTATTTTAACTCCGGGACTAGGTAACTTCTCTGAAGTTGGCAATGCTTTCCTGTAAGGATGAGAAGTTGCCAGAACTCAGTCACCAGTGGAGCTCCTACCCAATGTTCTTTTGTCAGCATTTCCTCTCCTATGATTCACACTTTATTCTCACAAAGAACTCTACTTTCAGGAAGACTACATTGATTATTTTATTTATGTGTTTCTTAGGATCCCATAGAACTGAAAGATGGTATACCTTCGAGTACTCTTTCAATTATTTGGCATGTCTTAGGGTGAGTATTTGTATAATGTAAACTAACCAAGGCAAAGTCTCATTCTAACATTTTTACGCATGTTCCTAAGCACTAGTAAGAAGTGATGGAATTGGGATTCATTATGTCTCTCAGGTGCATCAGGGCGCAAAATAGGGGTCCGCTGCTCTAAGAATGCTTTGTCATAATTACATCATGAGTTGGCATGTGTTGCTAACAACTTTAAGATTTTGTTCGCTAAAACTTTGCAGTTATGGGAAGTTGCAGGATTGACAAGGTCATAGTCCAGAGGCTGCGATGAGCATCTCTGGTGGTCAGGAATGGATAGGATAACATGGAGGGGGATACCTAATCCGCTGATTACATGACTGACAACCAACACTTAGAATCAAGCCAGCACTGAGGGCTTTTCCTCCACCTCCTGTAACATGGAAATTTTAAAAATATGTAATAGTCAGGAGAGAGCATATATGTGAATATATGCTTATTTAAACCTAATACAATGGCTTCTAAGCACAGCCATGATCATGATCATTTTCTCCCAAGAACTATATGCATTAGTTATTTAATGGCACAATGCAATTTATCACTCGTTGCATTTAAGTAAGTTTCCATTGTTATGGGAAACAACAGATTTTGTATATCCTCTGTGACTTCTGAATCCTTGACCAGGTAATTTCAATTTCATAAGATTTTTAAAAATTGAACCAAATAATGTCTCAATATCAACTGTTATGAATTTGTCTATAATGAGTCAGAATGGGGATTTATTGCTTACATTGTTTGGAGGAATGAATATCATGTCTCAGGACTAAGAGAGCTGTTGGCACGTCATAGCTAGACAAGCTGCCTGTTCTGTGACACATGGAAGAGGAGGTAAATGCAAAGGAGAGAAACCCTGAAGAATATTTTAGAAATCTCTTTCACTGACTCTCCATTTGGAGTTCAAAATCCGAGTTCAAAATCATATTAAACACTCACAATCACAGAGAGCTCATTATTCAATATACTCTCATGCCATGCAGGACCATATTCCTATTTTTAGTCTTAAGATTTTTCAGTTCAGTAGATTCCACTTCCTTTTAAATTCATTTTGGTGTTAAAAACTCCATTAATGAGTTCAAAATCTCTCTCCAACTTCTTCATAGAGTGAGTGATCTTAAACTACAATCTTTAAAACTTGATCAAACCTATGAAAATAAAGTACACAGACATTTATGCTGTGAATATTGGCAGAATATGTCAACTTGCATGGGATTCAGCTGTGGTCTAATGCGAAAAACAACCCAGATACCCGGCTGAAGGCCAAGGTCACATTGCTTCCTGCACAGGATCATTAACTTACCAAATCTGACTGCCGTGTCAAAAATGCCATGTCCACAGTTCCTTGCCTTTCTTGGGACTTCACTTGGAAATCCAAGTGGGATGACCAGAGTGAAAACGAGAAGGAAAGAGAGAGGACATTTTGGAAATCTGCAGAAAAGGGAAGGGGATAGAGAGGTAAGACGCACGCAGCAGTGAATATGGACAGACAAAGAGGGGATATGGATGACCACACAGTCGTTACGCCCCCTGAGGGCCCCTAATATCCACATTCCCCTCCCACTGCAGAGCGGCAGTCAGAAGCTGGGATGTCTCCAAGGCGCACACAGCGTGGGAGTACTGAAAGATCAAAGGATTCAAGTTTGGAAAAAAAGAACTTCTTACTGGTTTCCGAGTTGATATAGGATTAGATGTTTCCTCTTCTGCCTCACCCTGCGGAGTTTCTTTTTTAAAAAATTCCCCTAACTAATTATCTCTAATGAGATGTGGGAGAACTTATGGTCTCAGGGGAAATGCTGACTCTTCCCAACACCCCCCAACACACACACCAGATTCCCCCGCGAGACAGACTGAGCGGGGGCACCAGATCTTCCTCACTGGGCCTCATCAAGTGATGATAACCACACAGGCCCAGAGAGGGGCCAGTTCACATCAATTCAGAAAGGAACCTAGAATCGGTGGAAAGATGTGCCAGGATCTATATGTGCCTCAGTTTACTTTTGTGATACGTGTCCCCTGCTACTTTATTATTGCATGCAGTGTAGAGAGGTGCTAGGCATAGTCCTTCACCATTGTGTTTATTCAAGATTAACTTTCTGTGCCATTGTAAGGCCCTTAATAGGATAGCTTAACTTGAATATTTTCCATTTAGGACAGATTTATCAAGAGTAAGCTAAAAAAGAGATTGTTTTGACATTTAAGTTAGTATAAAAACAAAAAAATGGACCCAAAATATTAAAATAACTTCATTTCAAATTGCCCAGTTAATATTAGTATAAAAGTATTGAAATTATCTCAAGAATGTTACTATCTATCTGACAAATGACTTCACCGAAGTCATTAGACTAAACAGGTTTTGGTTTTTAAAAAAGATAAAAAAATTGGGGTGCCTGGGCGGCTCAGTGGTTTAAGCCTCTGCCTTTGGCTCAGGTCATGATCTCAGGGTCCTAGATAGAGCCCCGCATGGGGCTCTCTGCTCAGCAGGGAGCCTGCTTCCCTGAATCTCTGCCTACTTGTGATCTCTCTCTCTCTCAAATAAATAAATAAAATCTTTAAAATTAAAAAAAAGACAAAAAATAATAGTATGCATGTGCCATTTCAGACCCCTTTCCTATCTGTTAAAGTCATAAAGTGACCAACATAGAAACAACTGCATTTCAAAAGCTCACTTTCTATATTTAGCTGTCAATGACTTCAAAGGAAGAGATTTTAATTGATCCACATGAGATCAGTCTATAATTATGCTTTGTATATCTAAGATATCACTTAGCTTTTAATAACCATTATTATTAATATTTATAGCCAACCAACTTCAGTGACACTTCTGAACACTCTGCCAAGTAGAAACAGAGCATAACTGGTCATTACCATGTCAAACACTAGGTTTTAAATATAAACTTATTAAAGTCATATAGTATAATCTTTTTTTTAAAAGATTTTTAAAATTTTTATTTATTTGAGAAAGAGAGCATGAGCAAGGGGAGTGGGAAGGGCAGCCTCCCTGCTGAGCAGAGAGCCCAATGTGGGACTCAATCCCAAGACCCTGGGATCGTGACCTGAGCAGAAGGCAGATGCTTAACTGACAGAGCCACAGGTGCCCTCAAATAGTATAATCTTAATACCATTACTTATATTGTAAAGGTG
Source organism: Mustela nigripes (assembly GCF_022355385.1). Lineage (NCBI taxonomy): Eukaryota > Metazoa > Chordata > Mammalia > Carnivora > Mustelidae > Mustela > Mustela nigripes. The sequence continues at coordinate 25,078,738 of NC_081561.1, read as the reverse complement.
GAATATATGAGAAATGATAGAATTATCATTTCCATTAATTTATAAATGAATGGCATACAATAATTTTTTTCTGTTAACAAATATGGAAACACCTAGATGAGCAATCAAACCTAATCAATATTAGTTCTGTATTTGAGCAAACTTCTTGGCACAGTCAGATGAGCCTTACTCCCAAGAGTAGCTTCTGAGTCCTAGAGAGTTGTTAGTTTGTACTACCATCTCAGCCGAAGATTTTCTCATGGAAACTGGGGAGAAATATCTAGAGAATTTGATGCTGTCAAGAATTTCCTATCTGAGATAATGAGCCCCCCGAGAAACAGAGACAAGGTCCTCATAGGGTGCTTAACTTCACGAGGGACGTGAAATTGTTAGCCAAAAAGGACATTTTAGAACCAACCTTTAAATTTTGTTACCACCTCACTTCTACCCCTTTTTCTCACTCCTGGCCCATCACCACCCTTAACTATTACAAATGCATTTAAATTTGTAACTGACGGAAATGTTATAGTTAAGGAAAGCCCTTTCCTATGGGATAAAATAATACAATCCAAGGGTTATAAGTGACTACAGGAGATGCTTGCTGGTGTCACCATATGATGTAACATGTTGTAATGTGACACCATAGTCTATACGTATGACACCAAGTCTATACGTCCATGTCAGTCATTTCCATCAAATACAAGTATCTTTTTTTTTTAAAGATTGTATTTATTTATTTGACAGAAAGAGATCACAAGTAGTCAGAGAGGCAGGGAAGCAGACTCCCCGCCGAGCAGAGAGCCCGAAGTGGGGCTCGATCCCAGGACCCTGAGATCATGACCTGAGCCAAAGGCAGAGGATTAACCCACTGAGCCACCCAGGCCCCCCATCTTTTTTTTTTTAAGTAATCCCTACCCTCACCGCAGCGCTCAAACTCACTACCCCAAGATCAAAAGTCTCATGCTCTTCCAACTGAGCCAGCTGGGCATCCCCATCAAATGCAATTACCTCTTTTATCGTAACTGAATCTAATTTATCCTCAGCCTTTGTGGAAGTAAAGAACAGATTATTTAGAAAACTTTTTATCACACGCAGTCATAAACTTCGATGTCAAGTGTCCATCATTTCTTTGACCTTCATTTCCCAAGTCTTTACCTCATTGTGGTTTGGCCAGTCACCAAGTCTTAAAACATCACAGTGTCCCTGAATGCTCATATTCCTGAAGTTTTGAGGTTGCACATTATCCTTTTTCTTTCTCCCCTTGCTCTTCTTCTCCGTTTCCACTTCTCTGGTCCAGCCAGTAAATCATTAATTCCAACTTGATCTGTTATAAGACTCTCTGGAATCTTGTTACTAAAAATTATTTCTCACTTTGCTACAAAAGGAGTTTTTCTTAAATACAGGTGTTATCATGCCAGTGCTTGAAGCCCTGAAGTAACCCTTATTATTACCTATGGAAATACACATATATTCCTTAGTATTCGTGTTGGTTCTGGACTAGCTTCCATTTCCAGTTCCATCTACAAGAGCTTCTGTTTATTTTATACTTCAAATGCATTAAGCTACTCACCATTTTCCTTAAACAATGACAAGCTGAATCATCTTTGAAAAAAAAACTTGTAATAAAGGGGAAGGAGAACAGTCTTAGAGACAGAATGGCTCAAACTCCAGCTCAGAAACAAGTGAGACAGGCTTAAAAATTAGAAACCTCACTATTACGGGGGAGAAAAATTACTTTGAAGAATTTCTGTAAAATTAAATAAGATCAGAAATATTAAAGAGCTAGCATTATCCTTGAAATAAAGTAGATCTTTAATAATGGTGATTTTCCTAACTATATGTCTCCTTGCTTGATGTTCTTTCAGGTGGGAATGTTCATTCTATTAAACAAATACTAAAATCATGAAGGTTAGTTAATATGCTTCCTAGAAGATCCTCTTAATGCTCTTTGGTTTTGGGCTGCATTTTTATCTGGGTTCCAGAAGCTCTTTATTTGCAATCCTTTTATTTGTACTGTACTTATTACCCTCTATATTGGATTTTAGTTTATTTTAAAGAAAACCTAAAGAATCAGATTATTAGGGAGTAAATTCCTGGTTAAGAGGATAAAATAGAGTGAGGAGAAGGGAAAATTTAGAGGAGTTGAGCAAAATGAAAGAGTTGATATGTTTGTGATGGTTGTATGTAGGGGTAGAAGATAGTAAAGTAGGAGCAAAAGACTGCTTTACTTAATCTACTTAAAGGATATCATGAGAGACCCCTTTGGTGGAAAATCACATTATCTAATGCCTTTATTGTGCATTTACACAAAGTCAAGTATACAATAAGAATTACTAGACATGAAAAGAGGCAGGACCATATCATCAGTAATCAAGATTTAAAAAAAAAAAAAGACCATAGAAAGAGATCCCTAGATAACCCAGATCATGAATCAGTAGATGAATTTTTTTAAAGATTTTGTTTATTTATTTGACAGAGATAGCGAGAGCAGGAACACAAGCAGGGGGAGCAGCAGGTGGAGGGAGAAGCAGGCTTCCCGTGGAGCAGGAAGTGGGACTCCATCCCAGGACCCTGGGATCATCACCTGAGCTGAAGGCAGAGGCTTAATGAGTGAGCTGCCCAGGCACCCTGAGTAGATGAATTTTTTTTAAGCTGAATAGATGAATATATTAACATAACTGTGATTAGTTTGTTGAAGAGTAAAACCAGTCATGAGAGTTTCACCAGAGACTTGAAATGTAAAAAAAGAATAGAATGTAGGAATGAAAAGTAAAATAACTGAGAAAACTCAGTCTGAGAGGGAGTGACTAGAAATAGGGAAAAAAAATCAACAATAACTTTAGCACCAACAAAGAAGAAGATAGAGACAAATTACGGACATAATCACACACAGGTCAAACACAAGTGGTTTAAGATGCAAATGATTAGGGTGTGAGATGGAGAAGTGAGAAAGAATGGGGCAGAGGCCAAATACAAGAAGATAATTGTTTAGAATTTTCTAAAACCAATAAAGAACACCAATTAACATATTCAAGAATTTCAGAAACTAAAAAAGATAAACTAAAAAATAAAAGTTTTTTTATGCATGAAAGTTTATTTTCCTAGATATGCTACTATAATAAAAGCATGATTCATAAAAGGAAAAAAAAATCAATAAATTGGACTCCATCAAGACTGGAAACGTTTGCTTTGTGAAAGTCCCCGTCAGGAGCATAAAAGACCACCTACAGACTGGAAGAAAATATTTGCAAACCATATGCCTGACCAAAGACTCATGACTAGAATATATATAAAGAACTCTCAAAACTCAACTGTAAAAACACAAGTAATACAATTTGAAAATGGGTAAAAAATATATAACTGACATTTCACCACAGAGGAAATAAGGATGGCAAATAAGCACATGAAGATACATTCAAGATCACAAGCCATCGAGGAGAGGCCGTGAATTCCTGTGAGATGCTAAGATGATGGAGGATTCTACAGTTAATGGTCAAGGCATGCAGCTTGAGGGCTGAGGGAGGAACCAGTCAAGGTATTCTCTGGTCCCTCCCTATGGGTACTATTGGCTCACTGAAGTGAGTTTTAGAACAAATAGCCACACCAGGAGGTACATGCCAGGTACCAAAAGCTGGATTCATTCTTATAGAGCAAACGCCGCAACTTCAAGACCAGTTACAATTAAACTCACCACACGATTAAGCTTATAGTAATCCATTTTATTCCAATTGTCCCATCATGCAAATGTCTATGCACAGGACAAACCAAAAATGTAAATAGGGACCAATGCAGTCTTTCAGGTCTTTCATGAAAGCCTTATTGTCTGAAATCCTCCCAGGAAGTGGTACTGATTTTTTTAACAGTATTTTTGTAGCGGACTATTACCGTAACTTCCATGTTGCCCTTCCAGCCATAATGGCTTTTGCCCTGTGGGTCAGGGAATCAAGGTGGAGATTGTTTTAGTTGTTGAGTACATGTGATCCATACATCTGGAATCAAGGAAAATGAGTACAAATTGGATTTGCGGGGCCCCCCTGGACCCACAGAAGATAAACCTGACTGAAAACAGTCTATGTCATTAACTGCTGCAAATCTCAACATTTAGTGGTTGATTAAGAAATCAGAGTCTCCAGGGAGAAAAAAGATAAGCTCAGAGCTAAGATCCAATAATCCTAGAAAAAAGGACTCCCTTTCCCAAGATCACAATTACTCAGATAAATGGTTGGAGGTACCACTGGAGGAATATAGGAGAAATACTCCCGTTTTGTGGATTTGTGGTCTTACGGGACATGTTTGCAGGATGCTGGCCCTCTCGTTAATATAATTCTCAATGCCAGTTCTTACTTCTACCATACATTGATGTCCTCCAAGCCATGTCATGTTCAGGAAGTGAGTGATGCAGCTGCACATAGTAAATCCATTTATATCCTAATGAATTTCTAGCAAACCAAATGTACTTACTAGAGCCCATGATTGAGCCCAAATTTTAAAGTAAGTAAACATTAAAGATTTCTCAGCTATTCAAACTAGAACATTAACTCCAAATTTAGTAAATCCAAACTGATGAGTTCACCTCAATGTAAAATGGTCTCCCTCCCTGGAAACCATTCCCACACATAGTCACTACAGTTCTGATAAAAATTGAGGTACTACTGCAGCTCTTTCAGTGTGAAAGCCGTTCTTCCCACGGTTTCACTTACAGTGGCTTCCCCAGGGCACACTGTGATCTGATCTTGGCAGTGAGGGGATTTAGGAGCAGAGAGTGAAAGAGAATCATCAACCTCTTACAAGTGCTTCAGTTAAGATCCGCTCAACTGAGGGCTTCACTAGAGAGAAAAGGAGAATTTACTTCTATCATGGAAATCTCCATGAATTTTAAGGTTTAGATACACAGAATCATCTAAAACCACAAAGAAGTCCCTGTTCTAATTCTTGGGGTCCCACTCATTCCAAATAATCGCCAATGTTCCATTTAAAATAAATCCCGCAGGGCTCTGAACTTCTACTCACATCACTTCTGACAAAGGTACGGAGCTTTCCACTTCTCCAACTCTCTGACCCTGCTGGAGGTCCAATAATTCAAATCAGTTCTGACACAACCCCAAGTTAACATCAGACCCCACAGATTAAGGGGTTCCGTTCCCCACGACCACCCCCACTTCAGACACAAATAGCAAAGACGGGGGGGGGGGCTGCACTTCTGACCAACTGCTTTAACTTCAGGGGTTCCCACAAGTCCCTCCTCAGGTTCGATAATTTGCTAGGATGGCTCACAGAACTCAGAAAAGCAGCGTATCCACTGTGACTGGCTTATTATAAAGGATACAACTTAGGACCCCCCTAGTTGGAAGAGATGCACTGGGCAAGGTATTGGAGCAGGGGGGTGAGAACTTCTCCATGCCTCTGGGCTGCCTCCTCCCAGCTTGTCCCTGAGCTCACCAGCCCAGAAGCTCTCCAAACCACAGTCGCATAACACCTATTTCCTGTCCTCTGATGCTTCCCAGTCTTTGGGTTGTGGCTCAAGGCAGAAGACCAAAATTAAGTCACCATGTATCTCTGAAAGTCAGTTATCAGCAACCGTTCTGGTACAGATTACCACAAGTAGAAGGCTTCCTAACTGCTAACTGTTGGGGTCCGTGATCAAAGGAACGAGACCGATACAGAGCGAAGGTCAAACAAAGCTTTATTTCACACCAAGCATCAAGGATCAATCTGAGCGGTCAGGGCGGTCTCTTACGAAAAGGTGACAACGACCCCGGCAAGGCCGCTCCCAACGTGGCTGCTCTGGACGAGGCTGCTCCCCAGACAGGGCCCTTCCACGGACAGGGGCTGCTCCGGCGAGGTCGCTCCCCGGGCGAGGCTGCTCCTGACTAGGCTGCTCAACGAGGAAGCCTCACATCGAGGAAGCTGCTCTCAGTGCTCCCCAGAATGATGCTGCTCCCGCAAGGCGGCGAGAGCTCGGACGAGAGTTCGGGAGCTACGACCGGGAGCTCGGACGCTCGGGAGCCAGGACGATCGGGCTCGGATGATCCAGAGCGCTCAGACGGCTCTTCCTCTTCACTGGCTCTCCTCCTTCTAGGCTTCAGCCTCGCAAACTAACCTTTATAGGGGTGGTTGAGCCCCGCCCACACAGAGGTGGCCAATGGGATTTAAACTCACCTCAATAAATATATGTGCGCCCCACTGATTGGATGTCTTCACCTGGCCTGACCCGCCCTTGTATCTAGGCTTTGCAAGGAAGTTCCTCTGGGAGGGGCAGAGTCAATCTAAGTTCACTGCATAGGGTCAATCTACGTTTACTGCAACAAAATGGCTCCCTCTGACCAACCAGGCCCTTATACTAACAAAATAATTCTTTTGGTTCACTTAAATAAAGGAGTGACCAGGAAGCAATAGAAACTTCACAAGCTCCTGAGTGTGTTTTATGCTGAGTTTCCAGAAGCAACTCCCAGAACCACAATGCAGAACCAGCATGACAAGGGACACATCTGTGCTGCCTCACGCTGCCTTTGCCTGAGTCATTAAGATTCTGGGGCCAGAGAACTGCTGCCAAAGCAACTAGAGAGTTCTAGAACCATCTCCCTTTACTGTAATTGGAAAACTGCTCTTGCTACTTTCAGTCCCGCGTTTGTACTGTATAGGAGCAGATCCAGGTTTAGAGAAGCCTGAAGCTTATACGGTCTTGGAGGTTCTCTTTAATAAAATGAATATAGAATAATAAGTAAAAATGTGATACAATAATTAATATGTCTGTAGAATTAGAGCAGTAACCACACAGATTACCTATTTCTAAAAGGAGATAAAGATCATTACCATCACTGAATGCGGGCAGGATATGCCACTCTAAAATATGTCATTTAAAGGGGCGTAGGGTTATTCAGTTTGTGAAGCGTCTGAGTCTTAGGTTGAGCTCAGGTCATGATCTCAGGGTCATGGGATCCAGCCCCACACACAGCACCGAGTCCGCTTAAGACTCTGTCTCCTTCTCCTTCTGACCCTCCCCCACCACAGTCTCTCTCTATCACTCCCTCTCTCTTTATATATAAAATAAATAAATCTTTAAAAAAAAAATATGTCAGTTTGCCACAAGGATTACTTTTTAGCTGAAGACAAATGAGAATCAGCAGATGCAGGAACAGTTCACTGCCCTTCCCTTTTCTGTATATATTTCCCTGGTGAAAGGGTCCCCTCTTCCATACCAGGAAGAGAGAGTGCTCTTATCACAGGAGACAGGCTGAGCGTTGAGATGAGTCTACATATGCCAATCTTTGTATAAAAATAGCCCTTATATTCCATCAGTTTCTTCCATGTACTGCTAGTCACTTCTCCACAATTTATTGTCCCTTGAAGCCCAAACACCCTTTCCTTTGTTAAAATAATATGTAAGCCCCTGAGTCTATCTGCTTCTTTGAGTTTTATGTCTTTTCTCAGAACTCCTATGCACTAAAATATTAATAAATGTTAATATTTATGGAGGGAGGTCCCTGCTCAACGGGGAGTCTGCTTCTCCCTCTGTCCCTCCCCTGCTCATGCTCTCTCACTCTGCTCTGCAGGCCTTTTCTCCTGATAATCTGTCTTTTGTTAATTTAATGTATGTGCCCTCAGTTACTGAGCATCAAAGGAAAAAGGAAAGTATTTTTCTCCCTGACATAACAAAATCTAAAAAAATAATATATCATTTTAAAATTAACCGCCTGAGGGGTGCCTGGGTAGCTCAGTGGGTTAAGCCTCTGCCTTCAGCTTAGGTTATGATCTCAGGGTCCTGGGATTGAGCCCCACATCAGGCTCTCTGTTCAGTGGGGAGCCTGCTTCTTCCCACTCCCCGCCACCCACCTGCCTCTCTGCTTACTTGTGATCTCTCTCTCTCTTTCTGTAAAATAAAATCTTTCAAAAAAATAAAAATAAATAAAGTTAACTGCCTGATACACATCTATGCTCTCTGTTCCTACTTTGTGGTTGAGAATTCCTTAGTTACTTTTCCATTTTTTGTGTGCGTAAAAATAATTTCCTATAGAGAGAATAGAGAGATAAGTGAATCTCTCCTTCAGCATGGCATGGTTGGTCAAATTTTATTTGTTATAAGTTAATACAAATATTTAGAAATTTTCTATTGCTTCCAACTCTATTGCTTTCACAACTAGCAGGAAGGCTTATAAATATTTAATATTGTTCTTCATTTGGGGAAAACTTGTGTTCGTTTCCATTTTTACGTGTTTTGTAAGATTTGGGGGGGTATTTCAAGTTTTCTTGTGAATAACATAACATAATAGCACTTCATTGATCATTTTCTCATTGATATCCCATGTATATATTATAGTGACATTTTGCCACTTTTACATTAGTTTCAATGATGTCAAAATTTTCTCTAAATACTAAGAATTCAAATCACTTTCAAATATGCTCTTTGGTTCATGTCTTTCTGTTAAAAAATAAAAATCAAGATCCTATTCACTATTTCTATTCATATTTTATCTGAGGAAACATAATTTCAATGATTTCTGTACTCAGACTTACAGTTTTTTGCTTTTTCCAGATTTTATGAATTATTTTGCCTGACAGCTTTTCTGTAGTTGTTTTCTAATAAACAAATTCAGAGGTGCCTGGGTGGTTCAGAGGGTTAAGCATCAGATCTCAGGGTCCTGTGATTGAGCCCCCCCATGGGGGTTGGGGGTGTTGGGGAGGGTGCCCCTGCTCAGCAGGGAGTCTGCTTCTCCCTCTGCTCCTCCCCCCTGCTCATGCTCTCTCGCTCTGCTCTCTCAAATAAATAAAATCTTTAAAAAATAGTAATAAACAAATTCAAAGATGACAACGGAAGGTGCTCTCTGTTACTATGCCTCAGGGATCTATAATTTCTCACGTGTTTTACTTGACTATTGCAAAACGTCTTTCCAAATGACGGCCGAGCTTTATCAACTCTGAAAATTTCTTTGGATTCATTTGTATTAGGATTCTCTTTTACAGCTCTGGAAACACACCCCTTGTTGAGGGAGAGTCCTTACAGTGACCCAGTGCTGGTATCCTGGAGGTGTCATGGCTTCCTCAGGTGATCAGGCCTCCTCAGGAACCTTCACACCCTGCCTGCACCCTACAGCACGGTGCTGGTGAGTCAGCAGAGTCCGAAGTCTGCGTGTGACCTACACCAGGAGGCCAAACACCAGCCTGCACATGCGAGTGACAGGGAGCCACAGAACACATCCCTAAACCAGCTTTCTTTTAGCCAGGTGAAGGACAGCCTCCCAGTTATGTCATTAGCAGTTGGCATGAGAATTATGTCGGAGCCTGTCAGCCGGGCTGAGGCCCCGAGGGGCAGGGCCCCAGACCCATGGCCAAGAGGGTTCCTCACTCGGTGTGAGAAAGAATTCAAGGACAAGTCCTATAGAAAAAGGGACAAAGAGTTATTTAGAGGGAAGAAAGGAGCTATTTCACAGACCAAGTATTGGTCTTCCTCCCAGAGAAAGAGAGAAGGGAAGCCCCCTTTGCCTGTAACAAAGGGTTTTATAAGTTTTTAAAAATTAGCTGATTGTATATGGAAGGGATTACTCTTTAACGTTGGTTTCTCATTATATTGGGTGGTTTTCCCCTTCCCTTAGGGTTGTGGAATTACCCACAAGGAGCAATTTTAAGAAGGTCCAGCTTTGGGGCTTTTCCTATCTGAGGGAGTGGGGTCTTATGGTTTTCCCTAAGTGACACCTTGTGACATTTTTTATGACCTGCTGACTTTCAGGTCAGGGTCAGCCTAAAACCCAAATGGCTGTACTTTGGTCAACTTGTCTCCTTACTTTCCCTTTCCTCCTGCCTCAAGAGGGAAGTTAGAATGGAAATGAGAGTGCCTTAACTAATTCTTAACTAATTAGGTCTAATAGTTTTATAATATTTATATATAATATATAAAAATAAAGATTTGGGGGAGAAATTTTACAAAAATACTTTGTTTATGGGCACATATTGCTAGGATCCTTCTCAGAGTCTTGGAAGGTGCATGCCTGTGCTGGTAAGGGACTTACAAAGATCAAATTTTATCGGTTTCATGCTAAATCCTCTTCTGACATTCCCTGGAAGCCAACTGCAACAGCAAAACTGTGCTGTTTGTTACAAATTTAGCTCAAATCTGAGTCAAGAGTTCTACTTCCAGGCAAGAGGGAGTAGTTTTCAGAAGTCAAGAACTAGAAAATCCATAATAAATACAGAAAATCATTTGTATAAAATATCAGAGAGCTACTAAAGCAACAAAAACAAAGAAGTGAATAGGTATTCAGTTTAATATTCCATGGAATGAAGAAGTGTGAAGGGAGCTGAGGTTGCCTTTTTCCCTGGGGACTATGCTGATTCTTGATGCGGGGAAGAAGCTAATAACTTACCTTTAGCTGGTAAAAGAACTGACAGTAGGGAATAAAGGGAAAACCCAGAAATTCGTCATTCTTTAGCTAGTGTGACAAAAATGAATCAAGGGCCTGAAATACAAGGCAGTTTTTCCCCCAAGGCATTTGACAAGCCTTTAAGTTAAGAAGGGAAGGAAATTTAAAAGGTTTGTCCAACACTGTGGAAAATCACAGGTGAATTTTCAACAGTCTTAGGGTACTGAGGAGTAAATTCAGAGTTTAAGACTAACCCTGAGGCTATTCTACTAGTCTCTCAGTTGAAAGATGTGTTATAAAGTGAAAATGAATTTTTGGGACTACATCAAGATCAAAAGCTTCTGCACAGCAAAGGAAACAGTCAACAAAACAAAGAGGCAACCCACGGAATGGGAGAAGATATTCACAAATGGCAGTACAGACAAAAGGCTGATATCCAGGATCTATAAAGAACTTCTCAAACTCAACACACAAAAAACAGATAATCATGTCAAAAAATGGGCAGACACTTCTCCAATGAAGACACACAAATGACTATCAGAAGCATGAGAAAATGTTCATCATCACTAGCCATCAGGGAGATTCAAATTAAAACCACACTGAGATACCACCTTACACCAGCTAGAATGGCCAAAATTAGCATCCTCTCCCACACAGTAAACAACACGTGTGGGAGAGGATGTGGATAAAGGGGAACCCTCCTCCACTGTTGGTGGGAATGCAAATTGGTGCAGCCGCTTTGGAGAACAGTGTGGAGATTCCTCAAGAAATTAAAAATAGAACTTCCCTATGACCCAGCAATTGTACTACTGGGTATTTACCCCAAAGATATAGATGTACTGAAAAGAAGGGCCATCTGTACCCCAATGTTCATAGCAGCAATGGCCACAGTCGCCAAACTGTGGAAAGAACCAAGATGCCCTTCCATGGACAAATGGATAAGATATGGTCCATATACACTATAGAGTATTATGCCTCCATCAGAAAGGATGAGTACCCAACTTTTATATCAACATGGACGAGACTGGAAGAGATTATGCTGAGTGAAATAAGTCAAGCAGAGAGAGTCAATTATCAAATGGTTTCACTTATTTGTGGAGCATAAGAAGTAACATGGAGGACATGGGGAGATGGAGAGGAGAACGGACTTGGGGGAAATTGGAGGGGGAGATGAAGCATGGGACTATGGACTTTGAAAAACAATCTGAGGGTTTTGAAGGGGTTGGGGGTGGGATGTTGGGTGAGCCTGGTGGTGGGTATTATGGAGGGCACATATTGCATGGAGCACTGGGTGTGGCGCATAAACAATGAATTCTGTTACACTGAAAATAAATATATAAAAATTAAAAAAAAAAAAAAAAAGAAAGACCTGTTATCCATAAGAACAGGGATAATGAGGGGCAACTGGGTGGCTCAGTGGGTTAAGCATCTGCCTTCAGCTCAGGTCATCATCCCAGGGTCCTGGGATCGAGTCCCACCCTGCAAAATGGGGAGTCTGCTTTTTCCTCTCCTTCTGCACCTACCCCTCTCACTCCCCCTCCTCATGCTTGCACTTGTTTTCTCTCAAATAAATAAAATCTAAAAAACAAAACAAACAAACAAAAAAAACCCCAAACTTTTCCAATATGGCAGCTCTGTCTTGACTCCGCTTGGGCCCCACCAGGATGAATGTGCTCAACGTCCCACTCTACCTCACAAAACAAAAGTGAGCCTTGTTTGTGGGAAGATAACATCATCCGAAGCTATTATGAACTTGTAAGTTTTAAAATATATAACATCTAGCGCTGTGCACAGATGACTTATAAACAACGTCTAGCAATTAGGATGCTAGGAAGTCCTTAATCTTGTTGCAACTATAGTTATTTCTAAAACTGATGACTGTGGAACAACATGGATGTGAAATGTGTGGGGTCCACTTATCCACAAGTTCTTTTTCGGTAAATATGGTACAGTCCCGTAAATATATATTCTCCTTATTACGATTTTTCTAGCATTTTCTTTTTGCCAGCTTTATTGTAAGACTATAGTATGTAATACATATGACATACAAAATATGTGTTAATGGACTATTTATGTTATCAGTAAGGCTTCTGGTCAACAGTGGGCTATTAGTGATTACATTGGGGAGGGGGTAAGTTTTGCATGGATTTTTGACTGCACAGGGGTGGCACCTCTGACCTCCTGCATTGTTCAAGGACCAACTGTACAATACATCTTCCATTTAAAAAAAAATTAGGTGGTCAGAGAATAATATAACACATAAAGTTTTCCAGAAGTTCTTTCCAAGCAAAAGAAGAGAGCTATCCGAATAAGTGGGTTCCTGAAAAAAAGGGTCCTCATTGTAAGAAGGGAGGCATGTAACTCTGGGTAACAGTGCCAGAGGAAAAATAAAGCAAAAATGAACAAAAGTGGGACTTTCAATAATGCATTCAGTTTCCTAACACATTCTGTGTGAACCTTTTCAAGTTTGTTTCAATGTCCACATATCTATAGAGATAATGAATTGCTCTAATCTATTGAATAGCAATAATCATAGGATTATTGAGGAAATAATCCTTTCAAAGGACAGCTGGGCATCTGTTTGGATGATAAATTCAGCAGATCCATCCCCACTTTCAGGACCTGAATAAGTGGGCCTTTCTTGGTAATTTCTATGTTTAAGGACTTCTGAGACAATGTCAGTTTATATATACTTGGTCCATTCTGCAGAATAAATATTTATTTTTATTTATATTTTCTTTAGTCCTTGCTTATTTTCTTTTTAAACTGTACTTTTTCATTTAAATTACAGCCTGTTAAAAATAAATTCCAGCCTATTGAAAAATACTGTAAAAAATTCATACAGTAGTACAATTTTTCCTTGACCATCCCCATCCTTATTTTTATCCAGAAATAATCACTGCTATTAATTTAAAAAAATGTTTAAATATACACATAATTTAAAATTTTTTTCCCCCCAGGTTTTTCTTCAGGCCCTTCCTCCATTTCTTCCTCTAGCAATTGTTCTCTGCCTGTCTCCAGGCTACTCATGTGAATTATCTGAGAAATAGCATTTGTTATTATTCTAGAGGAAAACAAACATATTTTCTCATAAAATCTCCTACAGACAATACATAAAAAAATTGTATTTAGGGTGTACTAAGTTATTATTTTACAAAATTAGAATCATGTTCTGTGAGTTTTTCTGCATTGTTCTGCTCATTCAGCAATGTCTCAGGAAAACATCTCCAAACCATTCGTTAGAACCATTGCTTATTTTAGATGGATGAATATTGCGTTCTGTGAATATAGAAATGATTTAGTGAGTGTCCTCTCAAAAGACCCTATATTTTTCTCCATCTCTGGCCATTAAAACATTTCTATATCAAACATTAATGTCCATTTGTCCCAATACAATGTTAGATTTTTATTAGAGAGAGAGATTCCAAGGGGTGTCAAGTTTGAGAATATGTAGTTTTTGAGTCATTGCCATATTTTTCCCCAGAAAACATTTAACATTTTGAATTTCCACCAGTAACCTGTGAGTAGCCTTTTTCCTTCATTCTTATTAGCAATAGAATTCAATTCCCATTTGCTTCCAGGCTGGTGAGTATGAAGAGTTTTATCATTGCTATTATAATATACACTTCTCTACTTGGGAACTTGGTCACATTTTCTTACATTGGTCATTTGGACTTGCTTAATCTCTACATTTTTAATTTCTATAATTTGTCATTTTCCTATGGGGTTACTTGTGGGGGGGTTCCTTCAAATTTGTTAAAAGCTTGTGGGTTTTGTCTATTTAATAGGTCCTAATATTTTTTCAGAATTATAAATATATGTCTTCCAAATCTATTCACCTGTAAATGAAATTGAAATAAGCCTGCATATTATAGTACATAAATAATACATACATATTATCTGGATTAAATATTACAACATAAAAAAATTGAATCTTACAAGACAATCTATGCAATCTTGAGTTGAAGAAGAGCTTAGTAGTTAAGCCTAGAAGTTTTAAAATCCATGAAAGATAAGGTGGATATGTTGGCTCTATGTTAATTTTTAAAACTACTTTATGTAAAATGTATTGTAAATCAAGCTAATGGGCAATTTTCTTAATATGAATTACATGGAGTTCTATTTAGAGAATTTACACATGGAATAAAGAATTCCTTACTGATAGAAGTAATTGCGTGCCTTTAGAGAACTCAGTGAGTAGCTGGAAGTAAATGAATCCCAATTCAACAGAAAAAAAAAAAACCAAACTTTTCTGAATACTGTAGTCCTCTTGTCATTACTTCTGTCTCAGGAAAAGTTGAGAATTTGGTCCCTAGAGGAAGTTTGCTGAGCAAATCGAGAGCAAAGAGAAATATCACTTCAAAGATCTCCTCTCTCTCTCTCCCCACTGGGTATGTGACTAATTACTATAAACTATGGGGGAAGAATTTTACAACTCAGTGTTTGAGATTTCCACCAGAAACCAAAGATTAGTGTTTACCAATCTTGGTAGACAAAGTACACCATAATTCTATTTACAAAACTGGTTAGGAAAAAACCCTCTGAAAACAGCAGCTGATGCCCTCATTCCAAGGCACATGATACCTAAACATTCTGGTCGTGTGTGATACTTTGTCCTTCTCTTCAGTCAACTCTGAATGGAAACTCGTGACTTATACCAAGTGTAACTAAAAGAAACGGAATGAGTGTCATCAAACCAGTTCCACAGCTAAACAACTTACGAAGATGTCACTGTATCTATGAACTTTAATTCTATCTGAATTCAAGCCTTCTTGGACACAAAAATAAATGAATCTATCTCCAGTGCTTAAAATGGAGGTAAGTAGAATACATTTCCAAAAATTACTAAATTTGGGGTGTCTGGGTGGCTCCGTCGTTTAAGTATCTGCCTTCAGCTCAGGTCATGATCGCAGGGTCTGGGGTCCAGATCAAGTCCTGCCTCAGGTTCCTTGCTCAGTGGGGAGTCTGCTTCTGCCTCCATCTGCCGCTCCTCCTGCATGTGCGCTCTCTCTCTGTCAGATAAACAAAATCTTTTAAAAAATTACTAAATTTATTTAGTATTACTTAGTAATATACTTATACATTAGCCTACCATAATTCTATAATATACTTACATACCAAGTATAGTATCATTTATACTTAGTAAAATATGAGTGTTCTAAGCACTCATTTCATAGACTACTGTGTTTCACCTCTCAGCAAAGACCAAATTATCTGCTACGAAAAATGTGCTTCATTCCACTTTAGCTTCCATAAGCCCTTATATATAATATTATTTTGAATATGTTTGTAATCTCTATGGGAAATCACTTTAGTACAGGTCAGTCTTAAGTTCTAATCTTCAGTTGCCTACTTACTGGCTCTCAGACCTTGAGCAGGTAACTTCTCTGAACACATAAATTCAGTCTGCCTGCAAAATTAATTGTTTGTAAATAGGAAAAACTTTTTTTTTTTAAAGCAAACTTCTTTGTAAATTATGCTAAGCCAAGCTACATTGTGTTAGCTGTGTGAAAAATCACTCAATATTCTTCCTCATGCTCCAGCAAGAAGACAGCGTCTATGTGATATTTCGAACCCTATCTTTTAGGCATATGAGATAATTCGAGAGAACTTAAAAATAAACAGTTTTTATGCTGATGGGAAATATCAGTCCCATTACATTACAAAACATAAAACTGACATCTAAAGCCATTAACTTGTCCAATTATACAATGACTTACTGGCAGGTTTGGGACTAAAATTCTTGTTACCTCTTTTCTCAAGACTGTCCATATTGTGGTTTTTAGAGATGCTCCTAAGACTCTTTTAAACCTTATCTTTTTGAGTGTTCAAGCTCAGATAGCGGATGGGAGAATTCAATAAAGAGATGACAGATATAAAGTCAACCTAAGTACAGGTTTTAAAATGGACATGATGATATGTGTTCATCTGGGCAAATATTCTAAACCGTGGGTGAAGACATTCTAAGCAGATCACCAATAAAGTTTGCTAATATCCCACTCGCAGCTTCTAAAATGCTCCTTCTGTTAACTTAGGGTTCAACCCAGACGTGGTCTCTTTACCAGTCCCCTTGGTATCTCACAAAATCAAATGTTCTGTTTTGCTGCCCAGTTGGACATTTGCCACTCAAAAGTGTGGGTAACAAGATGCTGCCCATATAGCTTCACTCAAAAGCAGAGTAATCTACTCAGTTATCTTCAGGGTATTAGCCACAATGCCCATATGTGTGAACAGTACAGATGTGTGAACAGGAAATAAACATAAACAGGAAAACAATCAGGACCCCATCTCATGTAAGTTCAGAGATGCAGATAAGGACTTCCTAGGTTTTTGTTTGCTTGTTTCAAATGTTAACAAATCCTTCAGTCCTAACTTTGAGACTATGAATTAGAATTCAAATTACCTAATGCCTCTTGGAGGATTCACTCAGCTGAGGTCAGTTGGAGATCCCATTTAGAGAGGGGTTATGTTTCAGGAGGAATTCTTGGCCCAGCAGCACCAAAGAGATGGACACATTTGGGGAGAGAGTGTGTGAGATTGAGGTTGGGAGTGTGTGGGCAGGAAAATAATGAATTTTGAGACAATAAAAGTATATCAGAAATAAGATATACAGTGGCCTTGAAAGAGAACTACCAGGCTTCCTAAGGTATGATCTACATCAGGAAGATCCTAAGGGAGGAAAGAAGGTAAGAAGACATTTATAAAACGTGAAGATATTCTAAAAATTTTAAGAAGCATACCAAACGATTTTATATTAATTTTAAAAAAACAAGCAATAAAAACATTTCATTAAGTAAAACATTCTCCTGGGAATTGAAATTTATATTTAGCTTTATAAATCGGGTGAGCTAGAAGAGTTTATAAAGTTAACATTCAAAGCCACAAAGATGAGATGCACTTCAACCCATTCTTTCATTTTTTGAAAGGCAAGTTTCAGGCACTGCTCAACTTTTGTGTTTAGTTAATTACCCAATTACTTCCAACATTATATACTTGCTGCCAGTTGTGCTATTTTGAGATATTTAAACCAGTTGCCTTTCTTGTTGTTGAAAAACTCCCTAGACTGATTTCAAATTTGTCCCCCAAATTGTCCCCCACTGCAAAATTTAAATTCAATTCATGAGGTTCAGCTTGGAATGTATTGTATATTTTGCTCCTTACAGCTTCCATTGATGTGGGATGCACTAATAACCCAGAGCTCACCCACTGGGTCTCCTTCTGTCACACACACACACACACACACACACACACACGTCTCCCTCAGATCATAATCCAATTTTCTAGCAAATAAATTTGCTGATGCAATCTGAAATATATTATAGTTATAGGTATTTTTAAATAATTCTTCCCTAAAGGAATCTACCCTTTAGTACCGTAAGAACTGACTTGAGTCTTTCCTGCTAAAACTAAAACCAGGTAATAGAAACGTTAATGGAATAATGACATTTTTATGGGGGATATAAACTGGGCATTTAGAAATCACTTTCATATTTAAAAACATTCCATTGAAGGATAAGCAGTGAGCCAACCCTGTGTCCTGTGTCCTGCTCTCGGGTTTTCACTCTGTGTGTCTGTATCCCTGGCTACATTCATCAGGAAACACTCCTGACAGAGCAATGCACTTGTATAAAATTCGATTCTATGTAGTTTGACACATTTAAAAAGGAAACGTAAACTGAAATTGCTTTATTTTACTCAAAAGGTCCTCACCTTATGAAATAGTCCATTGTTAGGAAAGAACTATCTTTGTCTCCTTATAAGATCATTCAGGCACGTTTTTAAAGAAAAATCTCTCACAGGTAAACTGGAGTTGCTCATTGTTTTCTGTTCCTTTAGATGCGTAGTAGAATGTTCCCACGTGTGTAACAGTATCAGAAACAGAACCGTAGAGAATAAGCAAAGAGGATGCCTCGAAGTCAAAAGCTTTTAGGCAAGAAAACCGAAAATCACATGTATGCTTATAATCTTTTTGTAATTTTAAAATGCCATCAATTGCAAGAGGTTTAAGCCTTGATAATGGCAGCTTTTCAGCAAAACAAGATAGAACACCACCATCTAGAACACAGTTCTCTGAAAATTCTAAAGACACCTGAAAGTCTGTTACATAATGACAAAGAGGGAAAAAGAGGTACCAACTATAGGACTTTTTAATGGCAATAGATATGTGCTCTGGGCCAGCTCTGCTGGAGGGGGGATGGGCAAGTTCTGAAGCTCTGCTCCCCACCACCCCCATGCTGTTTTTTAAACTTTCCACCATAGTTACTAAGCTCATACCTCTTTTGTGTTCTTGAGGCTTTAGCATCCTCTGCCAAATAAATAGATAAAAAATCTTTACAAAAATTAAAAATAAAAAAATAAAAAGACTTAATGGTGTAGAACCGAGCCAGGAAAGAAGGATGGTAGACAACATGGAAATCACATAGGCTACATTTAAGTTTTGTCTGACAGCCCCCAATTAGCTATTAGCTAATCAAACTGTACAGATTTTCCTTCTCCAAATATACTGCTACTACTCTCACAGCACAGGATGCAAATTTTTTTCTTTTTTTCTTTTTTAAAAGATTTTATTAATTTATTTGACAGAGAGAGACACAGCGAGAGAGGGAACACAGGCAGAGGGAGTGGGAGAGGGAAATGCAGGCTTCCCACTCAGCAAGAAGCCCGGCTTGATCCCAGGACCCTGGAATCATGACCTGAGCCTAAGGCAGATGCCTAACCACTGAGCCACCCAGGCACCCCATGGGATAGGGATTTTAGAGCAGAGCTGGAAGACAGCCCACTGACTCCGTGCACTTCACTGGGTCCCATATGAATCAAAGCGGAAAGAAATAATAAAAATCAAAATAAAGTAATAAGGTAAAAATAAAAATCTGAAAATCGAAGGAAAAATAAACTGATACGTAATTTATCCTGATACCCTCTGTGGGCCTGCCTCTGGTTTTGGTGACCGCACACACAACAGCTTCCTTTTTGAGGAGGAACCAACTGTGGACACTGAGGGGCAGAATCCCAAAAGAAGGGTCATGCTGAGTTCACAAAGCCTTGGAACCCATTTGGCATTGATGAGGTTGTCCTTTGATTTGAACTCATGCCAAAATAAAATGATTTCCGTAAAGAATATTTTAAAAATTATACCATGACAAGGGAAACTTATTTAAAAACAAAAACAAACAAACAAAACCCAAAACAAACAAACAAAAAACCTCCTAGGCATAAAGATGAGTCTAAGTGTTGGAAATTATAAAGTCATGAACACCTGTTGCTATATTTTTACGTACATACACAGATCCCCTAAATACCATCATTTCCTGGACACTAAGAGCCAACTCTGACGTCTCTCTGTATCTTCAGGGTCTAGCACACTTCTGTCCGCAGGGGAGGCACTTCCTAAGTGGTTGAAGACTGATGTGTCCATCTGTGTCAGTGGCTAGAGTGTGCTGTGAGTTGCTACTAGGGCACTAAGATGGAGCGAAGGTCGAGCTTGTCTTGCAGGAGCTTCCAGGCTCGACCTTCTAGTGACACGTACAATGTATGTGAGGACGTGATGTGCACAAGCTATGTGAAGTAAGAAGAAACCGGAAAGAGGGAAGTGTTACAGTCAGGCTACACACAAAATTCCACTGGAAGGTCAAAGGAAGGAGCTCAGTAAATGGGAAAGGCTCATGAAGGAGGCAGAATCTAACAGTGATAGAAAAAACTCGAGTCAGGGGTGGCTGGTTGCCTCAGCAAAGCAAGCCACTCTCAGGCATGAGGTTTTGCGCTCAAGCCCCACGCTGGGAGCGGAGCACATTAACAACAACAATAACAAAAGGAGAGGAATTGGATCAATGATGTGGCCTTATTTTGGAAACAAATACAATAATAAAAGGAATTTGGTATGAGAGGAATTAGGTTTCCTGGAATATAGAAATGGTTGAGATTGTTTCAAAGTATTTTTGTGTGTGTGTGTGTTCATTCTTGCAATATTATCTAATAACTGTGTTTTTCCTGGGGGGGGGGGGACCCATCTAAGACACAAAATGATATCACAACTATTTAATCTAAAGATACGCTTTTAAGGGTGGATAAAGCCTTTGAGGGTTACTATGTGTGTGGAAGATGAGTGAATGTGCCCCCCCCCAAAAAAATGAGTGAACAAGTGTCTAAGAGTTTGGTGCTCTGGAATCTATCTAACTTCTTCCCCTGATTGCTTTCTGGCCCAGCGCTGTCATTCCCGATTCTACACCAGTGCTCCCCGCTGCAGTAGTACTTTCCATGTCCTTGTGCCCTCCCTGGCCACACAAAGCCTGGGAGGATGTCACATGTGACATCATGCACGAACCAGAGTGTGTATCAGCTGAGACCAAGAGAGGGGATATTGAGGGGGGACTAATAGTCCCTAGAATACATAAAAAAAAGTTAAAATACACATTGTTAACAGTTTAATGAACAAGAATAATAATGAAAAACTTACATTCCGATATTGATAAAAATAATGAAATAATTTCGAGTGTCCTGTTAAGATCTCTTTGGCATGAGTCATTTTTAGCAGGTAGAATGGACATATTCACATGGGGAATGCAGGGCCCTGAGTAGCTTCTGCCCAAAGCATCTCAGAGCTTCCACATCCCTCCCATCCTTTCCCAAATATGTCTGTGTTTCTCCAGGCCATGCACCTTGCCAGGCAATCTACGCTAAAAACCACGTGTGGACTTCACAGCAGGTGGTTATGTGAGCCTTGTTAGTCAGGTTGATGGTTTGGGGGTTAAGGAGGAAATGGGAAGCTTTCAATAGACAACCTTAAGAAATCTGGAGATCTAAAAAACGTAATTCCTCTTTGAGCACCTCAGAGGCCCCGAATCACTAAAATTTCTTTCATCCACATTGCTCTGTTTCTGGGGGTCAGCGTCCAGATTGAAGGGTGTTTCTATGCCTGACGTCAAGACAACTTAGAAAAATGTCATTATTTTCACCCTATGAGTGAAAAGCCTAAAGATCAAAGGATAAGAAACAAGGGCAATGTGACTAAATTGGGCAAGGTGTGATCCCAGGCCTGTCAGACTTCACGTTCCTTATTATTAAAAAATCCTGTACGAATTCTGAACTTCTAAAAAGTAAAAGGACATGTCTCCTTAAATTGTGTCTGATAACTTGCTAGATACTGTCTATATTTTTTTCCGAGTGGGAGGAGTGAGATTTAAACAATTTTAACTAATTTGCACAAACAGGGAATCTCACTGGCATTAAGGAGACATTAGAATAAATTTCAATGGCAGGAACTGTGCCAACTTTTTATTTTTTTAAAGATTTTATTTATTTATTTATTTAGAGTTGGGGGAGGGGCAGAAGGAGAGGAAGAGAGAGAATCTCAAGCTGACTCTGGGCACAGAGCCTGACATTGGGCTTCATCACATGACCCTGAGATCATGACCTGAGCCAAAATGAAGAGTCCGATGCTTAACAAACTGAGCCACCCAGGTGCCCCAGAGCTATGTCAACTTCTACCTTAGACTAGGTATCAAGGTAGAAGTGAGAACAACCAACTTGCAAAATAACAAAAGGTCAAAGGATACCTCCCGTGAACATGGAAACTGATGACATGCTTTTAAAATTTTGTAATTCATTTTGCAAAGACACTTACAAACACAGAAACACTTTTGAAATGGAAATTGGAAAGATATATTTTTATCAGTACACTTTTCACATTATTCCTACTATCAGTCTGTAATTTATATAAATTATTAGCAAAGTGATTATAACCAACTGGCAGTAAATAAATATGCATTTGTTACCTTACTGACCTTTTATACTTCAGGGAACAAAGAGCTGAACCACTGATCATGAGGCAGGTGAATGAGAGCGTCCCACGGGAGTTCCTCCTCCTGGGTTTCTCAGATCGACCATGGCTGGAGCTCCCGCTCTTTGTGGTCTTCCTAATTTCCTACATCTTGACTATCTTTGGCAATTTGGCAATAATTCTTGTGTCTCATCTGGACCCCAAACTCCATACCCCCATGTACTTTTTTCTTACCAATCTGTCACTCCTGGACCTTTGCTACACCACAAGTACAGTTCCACAGATGCTGGTAAACATACGCAGCACCAGGAAGGTGATCAGTTATGGTGGCTGTGTGGCCCAGCTCTTCATTTTCCTGGCCTTGGGTTCCACCGAATGTCTTCTCTTGGCCGTCATGTCTTTCGATAGGTTTGTAGCTATTTGCCGGCCTCTGCATTACTCAGTTATCATGCACCAGAGGCTGTGCCTCCAGCTGGCAGCAGCATCCTGGTTCAGTGGCTTCGGCAACTCAGTGCTGCAGTCCACCTGGACCCTTCACATGCCGCTTTGTGGCCGTCGAGAAGTGGATCACTTCTTCTGTGAGGTCCCTGCCCTGCTCAAGTTGTCCTGTGCAGACACTACAGCCAACGAGGCGGAACTGTTCTTTATCAGTGTGCTATTTCTCTTAATACCCGTGATACTCATCCTTATATCATATGCTTTCATTGTCCAAGCAGTGTTGAGGATCCAGTCGGCCGAAGGCCGGAGAAAGGTCTTTGGCACGTGTGGCTCCCATCTGATTGTGGTGTCACTGTTTTACGGCACTGCGATCTCCATGTACCTACAACCGCCATCCCCCAGCTCCAAGGACCGGGGGAAGATGGTGTCCCTCTTCTATGGGATCATCGCACCCATGCTGAATCCCCTTATATACACCCTTAGGAATAAAGATGTAAAGGGAGCATTTAAAAGGTTGATTGTGAGGGTCTTCTTAATCAAGAAATAGGAATGCCTAAATGATAGGTCTTCTATCATTTATCTATCTAGGACTGTAACCTAGTTCGGGGTCCAAGTCCCTACTCTGCTGCGTCGAGTATACTTGGGCCCAAGCTTAAGCTTGTCAAATAAACCCTCATGTGATTGCATCGGTGTCGGCTCCTTGGTGGTCTCTCAGACACGAAAACTCAGGCATAACATATATAACTAGAATTCATTCTGGCTTCATTTAGAACCACCAACACTAAACTAACTTAGTCCAATTTTATAGAGGTACTAGACTGATATTCTTAGGGAATGTTAAATATCTCGATTTCTGAGTAGAATTTGCCCACTTCTCATAGTTTTGTATAATATGGTGCAGTAATGACTAAGACAGCAAAGCACTCTATTTGCTCCTATCTGTGGGGCGACCCTATTGGATGGGGGGCAGGTAGCATGGGCCGTGAAGAATGCACCCTGGGCAGAACAAGAGATAGAAATGTACTGCATACACTGGGAAAGAGCCCTGGGTGGGACAGCAAAGGAGAGCCCATCTGCCGCCAGGTAGTTACAGGGCAGAGTGACGGAGGCATGGGATGTATGGAACATTCCCCTTTTTGTTAACTGTGCTTCGCTGTAAGTAGCACATTGGTTAGTTAGGGTTTACGGCTATTGCAAGGTGGGCTGCTGAATGAGCCTATCTGCATTCAGCCCTGCAGTCCCTGGGCCCTTGTGCCTTGCTTAAATTGCCATTGCTCTAGCCTCTTGTCTAAAAGTGGCCTCTACACTGCCTGCTTGTAAATCCTCCCTCAAAAGGTGATTCCTAAACCCTACCACTCCAGAAGGAAGGCACTGTTGTCCCAGGAATTATACTCATTTGTCCTCCTAGAACATGCACTTACCAACAACATGTATGAACTCAGAGATGACAGGCATACTAGATTAGAAGTGACACCAAATGGGAGAAATTGACAATTCTATGGAAGTCAGAAATAAAGTTAAAAGATAGAAGCCATAAGTAAATGGATGACAATGAACATTAATTAACACAGAGGAATTCATTTTATATTCTGTACTACAGGCTACTAGAAATGGGAGTCCCATAGCATCTCATCCGGGAACATACTCTCAATTAACCATGTGATTATTGCCTTTATTGGCTTCATTAGGTGTGACAGTCCTCAGGCTGCCCTAAAGGAAAAACAGTTAACTTGTAGAGATCACAGTCTTGCAAGACCAGAGTCTCCCTTAGTTTACAAATGTCCTAGTGATTTGTGAAGAAGAGGCTTTCTTACCAATACCCTAATTTCCAGAGACCCAGAACTCCATTCCTGAAGCCCTAACATCACCCTCCCCTCCATACAACTGAGGGAGGCTGAGACAGAGGGAAATAAAAATAATTTCTTTTAAACCTGCAGCCCATTGACAAGGGCGTGGGATAGGAGGAATGTAACGTTCCTCCAGGAAGCTCCCAACTGTTTTCCTGTTAGTGCCTCATTAGAGGGGAAAAAGGCCTTGGCTTGACGATAACCAGGCCTCCGATTTCCTGAGAGTCTTCATTAGCATACAACAGTCCTTCTGGACACCCCCTTTGTCCTCACCTCGCCAACCCCCTAGTATATAATCACCACCCCTCACAACCCGGAAGCAGCAGCTCTTTCTGCCCACGGGTCCTGTCCCTGCGTTTTAATAAACCACCATTTTGCACCAAACACTCCTCAACAATTCCTTCTTGCTTGTTGGCTCTGGATCTCATCCTGCTAAACCTCACCTATATTCCAAAAAGACATCAATATTGCATTGTATAACTAAATTTTTAAAAAATAAAAGAAAATTAAAGGTTTTTAAACACAGAGAGAGGGCATTAAACAAAGAAGGGAGGATGCTGAGTAATCCAATCAGGAAATGGGCAGAGGACAAGAACAGACATTTCTGCAAAGAAGACATCCAGATGGCCAAAAATGCTCCACATCACTCGGCATCAGGGAAATACAAATCAAAACTACAATGAGATACCACCTCACACCAGTCAGAATGGCTAAAATTAACAAGTCAAGAAATGACAGATGCTGGTGAGGATGCGGAGAGAGGGGAACCCTCATACACTGTTGATGGGAATGCAAGCTGGTGCAACCACTCTGGAAAACAGCATGAAGCTTCCTCAAAAAACTGAAAATAGGGCGCCTGGGTGGCTCAGTGGGTTGAGCCGCTGCCTTCGGCTCAGGTCATGATCTCAGGGTCCTGGAATCGAGTCCCGCATTGGGCTCTTTGCTCAGCAGGGAGCCTGCTTCCCTCTCTCTCTCTCTGCCTGCCTCTCCATCTACTTGTGATTTCTCTCTGTCAAATAAATAAACAAAATCTTAAAAAAAAACAAAAACTGAAAATAGAGTTACCCTATGACCCAGCGATTGCACTACCGGGTATATATCCTAAAGATACAAACGTAGTGATCCGAAGGGGCACGTGCGCCTGAATGTTTATAGCAGCAATGTCCACAATAGCCAAACTATGGAAAGAACCTAGATGTCCATCAACAGATGAATGGATAAAGAAGATGTGGTATATATACACAATGGAATACTATGCAGCCATCAAAAGAAATGAAATCTTGCCATTTGCGACGACATGGATGGAACTAGAGGGTATTATGTTTAGCGAAATAAGTCAATTGGAGAAAGACAACTATCACATGATCTCCCTGATATTAGGAAGTGGAGATGTAATGTGGGGAGATTGGGGGGTAGGAAAAGAAAAAATGAAAGAAGGTGGGATTGGGAGGGAGACAAACCATAAAAGACTCAATCTCAAATAACAGACTGAGGGTTGCTGGGGGGACGGGGGACGGGAGAGGGTGGTGGGGATATGGACATTGGGGAGGGTATGTGCTATGATTGAGTGCTGAGAAATGTGTAAACCTGTCCATTCACAGACCTGTACCCCTGGGGATAAAAATACATTATATGTTTATTTAAAAAAAAATAAATTTAAAAAAAAAAGAAGGGAGGAATTTATTATCAGGGTATGCATTGTTTAGGCAAGGCCGCCCTTCAAAGGGTTGCTGAACGGGTCTATAGTAAATGCCTTAGTATTGACCAGGTAATCCCCTGTGGACTGGTCAAAGGTAGCATTCATGGAGGGTGAAACCACAGTTAGATTAGGGATTAAGTCTTGGTTTCCTGATTTGGGGGCTTACCTTCAGTGATGCCAGTTGGGGCCTGCTGTGGTGGTTGCTTTTTAAACAATCCAATTGGCTTTATTAAATAATTCATGCCTTGGGTGGTGTCTTACCCAGCAAGCATAGGGGAGCTGGGGGATGGTGTGAGGTGTACAAAATGGGAGGCTTTTGCAGGAGGGAGGGTGGGATAAGTAAGTTATTAGCAAAAGAAAAGAAAAGATTGTCCCAGGGAAGGTCACTTCCCTTAGGGAGAAAAACTGAGGGTTTTATCCTGCAAATTGCCTTCTTTTGCTTTGCAGTACAGGATGCAGAGGCCCAGGTGGCGGACTGACAAGGTGGTGCCAAAGAGAGAGTTCCTGCTGACTGGGTAAGGCTGCATCTCTGGGGGAAGTCAAAACTGCAGTCGGGTCAGGCAGGAAGCCAGGCAGGAAGCCCAAGGGACACTTTTGGGTCCCGTAGTTTTCTTTTCAGCAGTAAATTTGGAGGAGAGAGCTGGTACTGTTTACTGATTAGACAAGGCCTGTAAGAGAAAGAGAGGATCAAAACTAATTCCGGCTTACAGATACCCTTTCCTCAAGGCTGTGGGGGTGATGGGAAGGGGAACAGAGAACGTGCCACCCCAAAATACTCCACTGTGACACACTGGCTTTGTTTTCTTTTGTTTTTAGTTAAAGGTACTTGAGAAACAGCCAGTGCGAGAAGGGGAAGTCTCGAATGTGAAACGTACCCTCCCCCTACCAGCAGGGGAGAAGACTCCTTACCACCAGAAAGAGGGAATCTAGGACTGTTAAAAAAAGAAAACCAGAATTGAGGGACAGCAGAATAATCCACACCAAAGTAAACGGATATTGGGGGGTGGGGGTTAGAAAAAGCAGAAGCTCTAAAAACGGAGAAGGTGCCCTCTTGTAAGGACAATTCACATCGAGAAGTGCCCATTCGTAAGGCTGACTCCCTGTCCACCATACCAGGAGGAGAATGACGACTCTTAACTCACTAGAAATTGTGTGGGAGGGGGATGTGGGGGGGTGGGGGTGGGGCGCGGCGGCGCCCAGACTCGAGTCTGTGGCAGCCCTTCCGGTGCTTGGCCTGGTCACTTCCGGAACCGCCTCTGTCCCACACTCGCCCCAACGTCTTTAGCTGAAGTGGCTTGGGCCATCGTGGGGCGCGTTGCCCGTACGGCTGTCTCCTGTGGAGACATGAGAGAGTTCTTTTATTAAACCTGCTTGTTTATTCTTGTTCGTTTCTTGTATTATTGTATAATGGGGGGGGGGGTATTTTCTCCCCAACAGAGTCTCTATCAATCTGGGTAGAGAGAAAATCAGACCCGGCCCAGTGTAGCGTGTTTGCCGTCTGTCAGGTCGCCGCTTCGCAAACGCGCTGTTCTCTGTCCGGAAGATACACAGTCGCCTGCTCCGGCCGCTCGGTGGTGTCTCCTGCTTCGACGGGGCCCCCGCGTGGCTCGTTTTTCTCCTGTTCCTGTTCGCTCACCAGGCCAGGGAGGGGCGCGGCCCTTCCGTGTCTCACGGCAAGTTCTCGCTTCCGAGGGGCCACGTCCGCGGGAGTCCGGGCCCACCTGGACCTAAGGCCGCGCGGCGGAGCTGGACGGCGCCTGCGCGAGTCGCCTGACGCCGACGCCGCACGCGGGAGGGGGCAGAGCCGGGGGGGGGGGGGGGGGTGTCGGGAGTTCGCTGCCCCGGGAACCGCTGCGGGAAAGGTTAGTTCTTGGGCCTCATTCGTCGTCCGCCCGGTCCGCCGCTCTGGCCTTCGCGCCCGGCCTGTCTGACGAGCCCGCCCGGGGGTGCCCACCGCGGGCTGACACTACCCGGGAGGCGCTGGGCCGGGACCTGTGGTCGGTGTGAAGAGGCACGAGCGGAGTGACGCCCTGTGGGTGCCAGGGACGCCGCGCTGAGGGCTGCAGGCTCGCTTCCCGGCCGGCGGGTGCCTGCGGGCGTCGAGGAGCTGGCGCGGTGACCGGAGCCGGGCGGTGAGCTAAGCGCGCCGGACCTCTGCGGGGGCCACCGAGCCGGGGCGTGGATGGACGAAACAAGGGGCACGATCGCCGCGTCACACGGAACTGAATGTGTGTGAAGAAACGCACAAGCAAGAACGGGGTCGAATGTGTGTGTCCTTTTGAGGGAGGGTGTCGCTGCGTCGAGTGTTCGGGAAAGGCCTCTGGTAAGACGACCTAGAGCTTCTGAGTGAAAGACACTCCTGAGGAGAAGAGAGACTGAGGAGACGAGAGGCTGGCTTGGGCGCCGCAAGGGAGAGACACTAAACACTTGGTCTGGGCTTGCCCTCGGGGGCTTCAGAGGAATTGCGTGACTCTTCACGGTTGGAGCATGGTGAATGCAGCTGGAGTAGGAACAGATGGTGTGTGTGTGTGTGTGTGTGTGTGTGTGAGAGAGAGAGAGAGACAGGCAGCTCAAGTGTTGTGCATGATGTTAAGGAACTCGGGGTTATCTGTGCCCAGTTACACTTCAGTTACACTTGATCTCTTTGCCCCCAAGCCCTCAGGCTAAGCTGAGCCCCTAAGCACCAACTACTACAGGGGAGGCTGTGGGTCCTGGAGGGTAGGGGTGGGAATGAATGAATGAGCAGCATGGTCCTTCAGAAACTCGGTCATACTCGGTCGGTTGAGCGACTCCTTCAGCCCGGGTCACGGCCCCCCGGCAGTGGTGAGATTTTAAAGGTTGTTTAACTTCTGAGTTTGGCCCTTATGTTTGTCCTCAGACTTTGCCTACTGCCCTGAAAAAGAAACAGACTAGGAAAATCTGTGCTTCACAGGAAAATTGCAGCACACCTTTCCGTTCCGTCTGATCCTGGCCCCGTGGGAGATACTTTGCAGCTGTAAATTGTAGGCAGCCGACAGCAGTAGAGAACAGTCCGTGTCACTAGACATGCAAATTATTTGTGTCTCCTGATGGGACATGGACGCTCCCCCCCGCCCGTTCCCATCGCGGAAAAGCCAGTTGTGCTCCGTGCACGCGTTCACGTCAACATCCCTGATCTATCCATGGCATCCCTCTGAATTCTCCTCTGACCTGGTAGTAAGAGCTGATCACTTACTTCATTCATTAAGGGGCTAAAAAAATACTTCATTTTTATATTCGTAGGAGAGTTAGTTATAACTGTACCTTGGTTTGTTTGTTTTGAAATTACCCTTCTTTGAGACCTGTCTGCGCTCGCTCTGACTGCGAGGAGTTTCCGGTGCCCCCTGGATAACCATGGCAACCGAGGCCTTCCTCGCCGCCTGCCTTGCTTTTCTCCGAGGCGGCCAGCAGAGGGCGGGTGCTGGGCGCGTCACCCCCTCTCGGCCGGCCTCCGGGTCGTGGGATTGGTCACGAAAGTGAGGTTTTCCTGAAAAGTGGGGAAGAAGGGGCATTACAAGGTTCTAGCCGGTAAGAGCAGACAACGAGATAAAGAAAGAAAGGTAAAGTGTGTGAGCAGTAGCGAGAAAATCAGCGGGCTCGACGTTTTCTAGCTCCAGCGTAAACCCTTAGGTACCAGGCATTGGTGGTTCAGTGGTAGAATTCTCGCCTGCCACGCGGGAGGCCCGGGTTCGATTCCCGGCCAATGCAAGGCTTTTTCCTTCCAATCCTTTCATCATTTTGAAACGACCCCCGTGTAGTAGTAGGATTCCTTCCACTTTCGGTTTCTGAGGCAGCTCATCCATGGGAGACGAGACGCAGAGTCCCTTCTGCTGCGGTCTGTGTAGCAGGCTGGCGACCGCTGTTTCCCCGACTGGAACATCAGATTTTCCGCTTTCAGAATACGTGGAGTCTGTGTGCTCTGGACTCCTCTTTTGTTGGAAGCCTGGGTAACACTGGTATGTAGACTTTGGAGAAAAAAAATATATATATATTTCTTTGGATAAAGGTCGCAGCCTTTGGAGGAAACTGTAAAAGGATTACCGAGGGGAGCTTGTGTGTGCCTAGCAGAGTGGCGCAGCGGAAGCGTGCTGGGCCCATAACCCAGAGGTCGATGGATCGAAACCATCCTCTGCTAAGTGGCTAACCTTTTTCACTTTCTTTTTTAGCCCCCACCCGGCTCGCCCTCCGCCCTCCCCCCCTCCCGCCACATTGGATACATTTACAACACAGCTTTAAAATCCTATCTTCCGTCGGTCTCTAACTGAAGCTTTAGTAACTTTTGGACGAAAATAACCCACTAATCAGAAGTCTCTAACAAGCAATGTCAGGTGCCCTCTGTCGGGAGCAGAGAATTGATTTTAACCCATCAGCTTGGCTGCCGGGTTGTAAACAAGACTGTAAGTTTAGAGATCAAAAGAACCAAATACCCCAGGGATTCACCCAGTTTGGAAAATTTAAAATTTAAAATAGCAACTTTCCTAACAGTGTCCGTCACCTCCGCATCCAGGCTCTGTTTTCCTCCTCAGCACTTACCACTACCTGGTAGACAGTATCTTTTATACTATATATTCCCCACCCCCGTGAGCTTAAATTCACAAGAGAAGAGGTTTTTGTTGTTTGGTTGGTTTATTGTTTGTTTTTGTTGTTTGTTTGTTTTGGTCTGTTTTGCCACTGGGGGCACTGTGATATCTAGAACACTACCTGGCCCATCTTAGGTGCTGGTGATTTGGTAAATATGTCAAAAACTGCAATTTCTAATGCAGCAAACACCAGTATTGGACAGTTTACTCCATCTTCTTTTACATTTTAAAAAATTATTGGAATAATACAAAAATGACTACACAAAATTGATCTATTATTTAACATAATGATTTAGTCACTAGAAACCTAATTTTTAAAGAAAAAGAAAAGCACACAGAAACTGAAGTACTCTTTTAAACATCAGCTCCAATCCTAGTTTTCTTTCTCAGGGCAACTCTACATGAATTTGATGTGCATCTCTCCCCTTTATGTTGTTAATAATTTTTATTTGCAAGGAGCGGCATTTGCAGCTAGGATGAGTGGTGGGTAGAACTGGAGCCTCCTGATTCCCCAGTCTTCATCCTCACTTGGGGTCCTCACCTGGTGACTTTGGATCAAAGTCCTGTATGGATGCTGGCTACTGAGATTTCCAAACCACAGAATTTCAGAGAGAGGCCCGGAAGCTCCTTGCGTGAGTGGCCATTTGATGAGCTTCGGAGGAAGACAAGACTGAGACCAGCTCACTTTTCCCCACCTTCCTTTCCACATTCCTCACCTGGAATCATTGGTACCTTATTATTATCTACAACTTACATTCTATCTCTGTCAGCTCATAAAATAGCCTAAAAATGATTTAAAGGCGATCAAAGACGTGCCCCTCCACAGATCCCAAAACCTGGAGGCTACCTCGTGGCCCCACAGGCACCAGTGAGAGGCTGCACTCCTATCCCCTTCGTCCACTTGCAATTTGCGGGTGATCTGTTCCGACAGCTCACACCTCTTAATAATCCCCTCTTCCCTTTTTACTGCTCCATGTCAATGTTTCATTCTCAGGCCTGCTTTTATCGGTAGGTACCAGGTCGTGGAATGCCAGCACTTAGCCTTCTAAACACCTTTTCTAGTGCAGGAGAGAGAAATCCCTTCTCAGCAGCCGCAGAGAGAGAAAGCTTGTAGGGCTTCATCAAGCGGACCTTGCCACTGATCTTTCTGATGAAGGATTTGCAAAGATGTCGAATGACTTCAGATTGTGACTATGACCTCTGAAAGTCACATTTAAATTCTAAGTCTGCAGATGGTTGTCTTTTCTATTTATTTATTTATTTAAATTTAAATTTGGCCTAGGGAACATACAGTTCAATATTGGTTTCTGGTGTCTTTCTCTTTAAAAATGTGTTGCCCTGGTCATAAGATACTGACTGGAACCCCCTTTTTTTCCTTCAAGACCTTTACCTTCGTGATATTTCTTTGTTCAATCAGAAGACAATTTGGTTCTTACTTCCTTCATGTGCGTGAAAGTAAAGTAAAAAAAATAACATAAAATCAGTGCTTTACTGGATAGTTGATTTAGACATAATGTGACAGTCTATGTCTCATTTAAATAGACAGTAGAACATAAAGGGCTAAAAGAGAAAGACATGGGGGGGGGGGGTTCCGGAAGCAAGGATGGGCCATTTGCAGAAGGGAGTCATAGTAGGAAGGGAAGATTCTTGATTCTTGTGGCCTCTACAGTCTCTATCCTTTCCTTCATGATGAGACAGGAGAGACGGGGACAGTCACCAAAAGAAAATGGAGAAAATGTTGAGTCTGGACCAAAAAAAGTAGGTAGAGGAGAATACTGCACAGTAGGACAAACATCACATGATTTAGAGGAACGGGCTTACTTATCCAGGTAACTATTAAATCCACAATACTCCCAGTGCCTTTCACCACTTATTTTTCATTACTGTAATAGCTTAAAGAATTTTAAAATTTTTCTTTTAGCTCACTTCTTATCCATTTACTTAAATGGCACAAAGTAGCTGGTGGATACCTAATGGGTACATGACTGGTCTCTACCCAGAGCTGTCAAGTGAACAGATTCTTTCCAGGGTAGGATTTGAGAAGGTGGAGAGGTCTAGGCATGGGCCCTGTGCTTTGGTGGCAGGGGAAGGACATGGGACAGCTTGTCATGGACACAGAAATCTCCCTTAATGCCTAGAGACCTCCAACTGGAGCTTAAGCTTGCTTCTCCCTCTCCCACTCCCCATGCTTGTGTTCCATCTCTTGCTGTCTCTCTGTCAAATAAAATCTTTAAAATAAACCTCTGGTTTGGAGGACAGCACAGCCGTCTCTTTAGCTGTAACTTAAGCTAAGTGTAGATATTTTATGAAGGACAGAATAGAAGATGAGAGCAAAGCATGGAAAATGGCTTTACGTGCTTTATGAAGGGTGTTCTCTCAAAATTCACATATTTGAGCCATAACCCCAGTGCAGCTGTATTTGGATACACGAGCTTTGAGAGGTAGTGAGGGTTATATGAAGTCACAAGGAGGGTCCTAATCCAACAGGACTACGTTCTTACAAGAAAAGGGAGAGACTTGAGAGGTGTGCAAATAGAGAAAGGCCACATGAGGACTCAGGTGCATGCACAGGAGGGAAGCCAAGCCAGCTCACACCTTGATCTTGGACTTGTAGCCCCAGAACCCTGAGAAAATAAGTGTGTTTAAACCACCCAAATAAATGGTATTTTGTTGTGGCAACACCCGAAAAGAATGCAAGCATTTTAATAGGATGTTTAAACTTGGTTAGTCAGAGGTGTCAGAGGACTAAGAAACATTTGGAAAGAAAAATTCTACCTGCAAAAAGAGCAAGAGCCAGACTTTATTATTTAAAAGGGCATAGGACCTACAAAATAACCAAGGCCACCAAGTTCATACTGACCTGTTCTGTAAAGAAAGTGCAGCTTCCTTACGTGTAACCATATTCCTAAATCCTGACGTATGTCTTCAAAGAGCAGCCCACCAGAATCATGGGTGTTCTGTCAGATGTTTAGGTTTACAGGAAATACTAAAGTATTTCTATTTTGAGGACTAGAAGTAGAGAACGGGCTTTTGTTTTGTTTTTGTTTCAGGTTGCTGAGTTGTTTGTTCGTTTTTCATCTTTGACCACAAGTCAGTCCTCAGCACTTCCGCGTGCGCTTTCTGGTTCTCCCGCTCTGTCATGTGCACGTTGGACTGTTGGAGAAACTTAAATCCAGTGGTTAAAGGGTGACAGAAATAGTAATTCTACCGAGACTCACGGTTGTCCTTGGGAAGTTGAATTTAGGAAGAAAGCATTTCAGTTGCGTCTGGAAAAGAGCAAGGCCTTGGAGCTCTGCCTCCGCTCTCGGCCACAAGATGGCAGCAGAGGGCAGCGCGTCCTAACCCGCAGGTGAGGGTCTCCCGAGGGAAAATTCAATGTTGGAAAGAGCAAAGAAAGAGGGGATAAGGATGCGGAGTTCAGGAACACGATGAAATTAGGGAACTCCTCTCCAATTACGGTAGCTTATGGGCGAAGTCGGCCGCCAACCCGCAAGGCCTTAGGACAGGAGCTTCACTATAGTGTAACCTAAGGCGAAATTCCGGCTTTTGCCTCCTTGCAAAGGGCTTCAAAGAACCCACAATAGATTAGCAAGATAGTGAGAGCCTAGGTGCTTACCCAGCTTCTTCCTTTTCTTCCCACCGGTCTCCTCCCAACCTAGCTCCCGACACTTCTAAAAAGACAGCTAGACGGCAGGCAAAGTGCGCCAGCTCTTTTCTCGGAGGGTGGATGGCTCTGAAAAGAGCCTTTGGGGTTGAATGACCGGACGCTTACTTGGCAAGCTCACTTGGAGCTGGTGTACTTGGTGACGGCCTTGGTGCCCTCGGACACGGCGTGCTTGGCC
>NC_081561.1:25033997-25041204 GCF_022355385.1 Mustela nigripes | reverse complement strand
CCAAGGACATCCAGCTGGCGCGCCGCATCCGCGGCGAGAGGGCGTAATCTGTCCTTCCGAAGCTTGTGCGAACGAGCGCGTTTGCTTTCTCCCTCCCAAAGGCTCTTTTCAGAGCCACTTCCCGTTTTCACTGAGAGTGGCTGTTGTGCTATTGGGTTGGGTGTCAGCCTTAAGTCTGAACTTCGGGGGAGAGATAAGGGAAGAGGAATAGGGATGCCTTAACGTTCTAGCAACTACGGCATCTCCTTCCCTTTCTGCAAAATCAGTGGCTGTTGGGGAGCCTTCATCTGTGCTTACCGCTACTTAAGGAAGCTGTTGCTTAACAGGCAGTAAATGTTTAAAGGCTTCAGTGTCCCTACGCAGACTCCCTTCTCGGTCCCTTAATCCAGATGTACAGAAATAAGATGCAAACACTCAACAGGAAAAGAACTTTGACCACCATGGAAGGGTCAGAGCATAGGTCCTGGTGTGTCCACCCCCGCCTCTGGTGTAAGCAATCTGGGAGCAGCGTTGTGCAATCATGTTCCCCTTGTATCCACAGGCTGAGGAAGAACCCGTCATACGTTATGCGTTGTGCGTTCTGCAAAGTTGGCTGGCTGGATCTGTCCCGGTTCCTAGGAGGTGGTCTGTTCCTCCAGGTTAAAGTCCGACAATGCTGGTGTTTTGCAGAGGATCTAGCAGGATTTTCTCATTGGCACTCACTGTTCCAGCCCCGCTGGAACTGGGCTGCAGGCCTGGCTCCGTTCACCAAGAAAATGAGCTGTGTTCCGATCGCTTTTCTCATGACAATTGACTTTTTTGGTGTTTAGCACTGACATCTAGTAACTGTCCATGATAAAGCTCTGAAATGTTTATTCTCTTTCACACCCATTCTAAGGTAAGATACTATAAACTCAGCAAATTGGGCCCCTGGTTCTTGTTCGACATTGGTTTCCAGTTGCTCAGGCCTGACGACAATCCCCTGACATGATGGTGACTTCCCTGGGGGAGAAGCCAAAGTGAGACTATTTGGGGTGGTCATAGCCCCTAGTCCACTTGACCTTTACCCCTTACAGGACGCTACAGAAGTGTTCCCCTCAAATCTCGTGTGAACCTAAGTTCTAAAAGTCAAATTTAGCCCCACTCTCTTCCTTTAGAACACACGTGTCCTAAGGCCAAGTTTTTTCTCATTCTGTTTACTGTCGTGTCTGTAGAAGAGTAAAGGCCTGATACACAGCAGGTGCTTGTTAAACTCTAGTTGAATGAATGTATGGGGAATCTGCTGGGTTTCTTTTTCTTTTTTTTTTTTTTTTTAATTTTTATTTATTTATTTGACAGAGAGAGATCACAAGTAAACAGAGAGGCTAGCAGAGAGAGAGGAGGAAGCAGGCTCCCTGCCGAGCAGAGAGCCAGATGCGGGGCTCGGTGCCAGGACCCTGAGATCATGACCTGAGCCGAAGGCAGAGGCTTAACCCACTGAGCCACCCAGGCGCCCCTGCTGTTTTTAGACCTAGATAGCTCCCACTCAACTATAGGTGGTCACCAAGCACATTACTCCCTTCACTCTAGATGCTTTTTGTTTTGTTTTAAATCTTTTGTTTGTTTTTGTTTTTTTAAAGATTTTATTTATTTATTTGAGAGAGAGAGCATGAGAGGGGAGAGGTCAGCGGGGGAGGCAGACTCCCTGCTCAGCAGGGAGCCTAATGTGGCACTCGGTCCTGGGACTCCAGGATCATGACCTGAGCCGAAGATGGTTGCTTAACCAACTGAGCCACCTGGGGGGCCCTGTCACTGCTGTTTTGATTCCCATGGTTAGCAGAGAAAACACTGACAACAACAATCAGACAAAACTTGACAGCTTCCCAAGTAGCTCTACATTCCTCTTTTTATGTGGAATTGGCCACAGCTGGGGTTTCAGGCCCATCACTACACCCTCAGTAGCTCTAGGTTTATCTTTTCCAACATACAGCTCACTGATATGTGTAGGATTCTTTCAATAAACCCTAGGATAGAAGAGGATCCGGAGAAGCCTCCAGCGGCTGTAAGAAAATAAAGGAGAATTAGTTTAAAACAAAATGAAACAAAAAGCTAGGGGCAGGAAAGTCCGTTTTCCTTGAAGTGAAAAGGTCAGGGCAGAAGCTAGGTTGCCACATTCTCCAGCTCCTCAGAAAGGACATCCATGGGGACTGGGAATCTGTGGATCATTTTCTATTCTAGTTGAAGTCTGGGTTTGGACATAGAAAAGGTGGTTTTAGGACAAGGTCAAAAATCCTTTGCTACTCTTACCTTCAAAGAATGGAGCCCAATTCCTCTCCCTCTGAATTGGGGCTGGCTCTAGGTAGTGGCTTCTAGTGAATCAGGCAGAGCTGATGGCATGAAGTCACAGTGACGGGGAGGTACTTCCGAGGTGGGTCACAGGAGGGGGTGTTTCCTGCTCTCTCTCAGGCCACTGACTTTGGGGGACCCTGGTTGCCCTGTTGGGGGTACATTCAGGCAGTCCTGCAGAGAGGCCCATATGATACGAAACAAGACCTTCTCCAACAGTCCATGAAGACTCACCGGATGGACTGCACTAGTCTAGATGAGGCAAGCACATCTCACAGCTCTGCCCCTCACCATTGGGATGTCCAGACTCTCCAGAACTTGCCTTAGTCCTTGTCCCATTAGCCACAGGGTTTTCTTCTGCTGCTAGAGACCAGCTTTGTGCTGCTAGGTGAGGGAAGATGGTATCTTTGGTGGCTCACAGGGCTGCTCTGAAGGCATGCACCTGGTGTGGCCACCTCTAGCTACTTAACGCCGGCTGGGCTAGAGACAACAACCGAATCCTCGCTCTCTCACTAGCACTTTCTCTCTCTCCCTCTTTTGGAAAACTGAGGTGCCATGTCGAATGATCAGATGCACTTGTTAGGGAAACCATTATAAACTCTGATTCTGTGACTCTCCTTTCTCCAGCTCCCACACCAATAGAGACTAGCGGTCACTTAGATCATGTTGTTTGAGATGCCATTTTCATTATGATGAAATGGATACTTTATTTCCACAAGAGATTCCATTAAAGATTAAATGTGGTAATATATGAACATGTAGGAGAGGACCCCAGAGAAGGTATTAGGTGCACAATAAATACTCAGGAAACTTAATTTCATCTCAGAATCTCAGTTCGGTATCTCTCTTGTAACATTGAAGAAATATACCCAAATACTCTGATGAGATGAGATTCAGGAGTAAGTCCCCCTTGTCATGGGTTGAGATTTGGTAAACAGTCCAATCTGATCAGTCACACATTAGCAAGTCATGGCATTTCTGCTAATGGCCAATCTCATTTCTTGGAAGATTTCTCTTAGTCTCTGTCTCACAAGGTGAAGTTTCAAAACTTGTCTTCCAGTTCTGGACAGTACTTGGAACACAGAAACTATTTCTGTTTAGGGGGTAGGGAAGATGTTGAAAAATTAGATGAGAACAGATGTATTCTAGAATGGCCCACCCCCATGACCCTCTAAAGGATAGAAGCCCTGAGAGGATATCAAACAAGAGAAGAAAAGTAACCAAAATTTTATTAGAAATGAAGCTTAAGGGACACCTGGGTGGCTCAGTCAGTTAAGCATCTGCCTTCAGCTCAAGTCATGATTTCAGGGTCCTGGGATCGAGTCCCACATTGGGCTCCCTGCTCAGAGGGGAGCCTGCTTCTCACCCTGCTTGTGCTCTTTCTCTCTCTGTCAAATAAATAAGTTAAATCTTTAAATAAATAGAGAGAGTTGGATGGCTGGCAATTACATAAAGAATTTTTAATCTTCACTTGGTAATCAGATACCTCCAAATTAAAATAATGCAATACCGGGGAACACACATCAGATTGGTAAAATCAAGCTTTACTTACGACTAACTCGGAATAACGACCAAAACCAAAGGCACCACGTCTGAGTATTTTATAAACATGATTTACAGACACCAGAGTTTTGGTCTGCTCGGGCTGCTGTAACAGAATACCACAGACAGCATGGCTTATAAACAACAGAAATTTATTTCTCATCGTTTTAGAGGCTGGAAGTCCAAGATCACGGCTTTGTCAAATTCAGTGTCTAGTGAAAACTCACGTCCTGGTTCACAGGTGGTCATCTTACCGTGTCCTCACACAATGAATCGCTGGGGTCTCTGTTACAGAGGCATCCGCACCATCAGGAGGTCTCCACACTTAGGACCCAAGCACCTCTGAATATTCCCACCTCCAATTACCATTCCATCAGGGATTAGGCTTTAACATACAAATTTTAAATGGACATACGCAACACGTTCACTTTCAAAGAGTAGGAGCTTAGGAACTGTGTTCTTAGCCTCTACCCCTTGTTTTGAAGCCAGGAGGGCCCCGGGGACCCCTAAACAAGGGGCCCTCACCTTCACCTTGATTTTCTTGTTCTCAATAACCAAGCCTGGAGATATTAGTAAGGTGAGATGAATGCAAGTTTCTGGCAACATTGTTTGATACATTAACTAGGCATACTAGCTAAATTAAGGCCAGCTTAGAAAACAATATAGATCATCACTGATGACATGAGAGTAAGAAATTGCAGAAACAAGGGAGGGTATTAGATTAAAAAAAAAAAAAAAAAAAAAAAAAAAGGAATGACTGCCAGGCATGAAATGCCTTGTGTACTAGAGCATACATTTGAGTTGAGAATTTCAGAAGAAAGTGTTTTCTCTGATAAGAGTTTTGTGAATCATTTTTCAAGCCATGAGCAGACAAGACTATGGCTTAGTGCCCCTCAGAAAGAGGATAGGGGAAGATGAAGAGGCCAGGGAGGACAGTGCAATATCCTTAGATTTCTTCGGTTGGTCTTAATAGCAGCACATGGAGGTATGAGGAGCTGAAGGAAGCTTTATGGATGAGGGCAGAGATGATAATTGCTCATAGGCAGGGGGCAGGGACGGGAAATCTCCCTGCTTCCAGGTCTCATATTTAAGATTATGAGCTGATAAAAGGCTAAATATATGTGGAAGGGTAAAACACTACAAAATAGAAGAAAAGATTTGAGAGTGTAAGTTCATGGAAAGGAAAAGACTCCAAAAAGCTAGTGGTGTTTTGAATTAGTGTCTAGATGTGCATGTTTTATGTGAATGTGGATGCATGTGGGGTACAGGAGAAATGAGACTCAGGAGAGAGACTAATCAACTTAGTAAGTAAACTAATTTTGAATGAAGAACAACAATAAGAAAGTAAAAGATATGTCAACCTACCAGCCAATTCCAAAGCCTTAACCAAAACGAAACAAAATCAGGTGTCAAGGAAATGAGTATGTGGCAAATTAAGTTGAAAATAGAATATTGAAAAGGATTGAGCCCAACATTTGGAACTAAGAACATTAAAAATTGTCAACTACATAAGTGTGGGTCAGTAAGCAACTTTCAGAACATTGGAAGGGCAAGTACATCTCATTTATTCATCTAATTAAGGGGGAAGGGAATCTCATAGGATTTGAAACAGTCAACATTTGGAAAATATCTCTTCATAATGTGAGAAGGGGGGAAAAAAACTCTATTTTTCCCAATTATTCACCAAGAAATTATTGGACAGTTCATGTCAATCAGCATTATCCTATGTTGACCCCTCCCCCCAAAAAAGAATTTTAATAGTTTTATTAGTTAGTTTAATTTAAATGAAATGAGAATCCTAAACTTTTTTAAGCTTAAAAAATCTGCAGGCAGTCTGTTTGTTCCCTGCATGCAAGTGGGAGAAAAGAATGAGGAACTTATCTAATCTAACACAGCACGACATCTTTGGAAACATACATGTGCGTGCATGTTCAGGGCACAGCCCAGGCAAATGCAATGAAATCAAATTCCCGATCTTTCAGAGTATCTTCCCTTCACCTGGTAAAGGAACATCCATAACTTTTCTCAGTGTTTCAAGACTTTGTCTTGGAAAGGTTGGTCTTAAAGTACCATTTTCAAGAACAGCTCCTACATAAGGAAACAGAAAGCTGCCTGGTTCTCGGTTAGTTGCAAGAGAAAGACGGCAATTATCCCGCCAACAGAGACAGGTCTGAGATCTTCAGTATGAAGCATTCAGATTCCCTTTTTAAACAAGGATTAAAAAAAAAAACAGGCCGGACTAGAAGCTCAGTAAGAAATGGATTGACTCATAGAGCGGGAGCATGTAATGTTTTCGGCTTACAGCAATTACCGAATTTACATATTTTGGTAGCTGATTCCTGGATTAAAAGTAGGTATTTGTTCAAGGGGTGAATAATCACACACCTGTGAAACAGTGTAAATCTGACGGTAGCTGGAGGGCGAGCCAGCGCCGGAGGGAGGTCATTCCAAACAGCCCCAGCCATGGAAACCAACTCTTCTTTCCAAGTTGTTGTTTTCCTGGGATAAAGTCGTTCTTGTCTTTTCATCCTACATCTTATCTGTAAACTAAAGGCAGAGGGTATCTGGGTGCAGCCGATTTCCCAGTTCAACAAAGGATTGGGGGTGCGCGGTGAAGGCAGCTCTGAAAGGCATGGTCTCCCGCTCCTCGGCTCTCCAAGGACCCTCCTCCTCAAACACATTCAGAAACCTTAAGTGTTTCTAGCACAGATAAAGAGTGGTCAGTTCTCCCCAAAATACGTGACTGGGATGGAGGAAAAGGAAAGACGACCGAGTGAGTGAAATGCAGAGGCTAGAGAAGCGAACTGAAGAAAGGTGAGGCTGCCCGCACCCTGAAGCGGGGACCAGGCGGCGCTAATCTAAGCAGCAGTCACCGGGGTGCTGAGGTCGCTGCACGCGACACAGCTGCGTAAATGCCCCGCGGACTGCAGTCGCTGCGCTGGAGGGGGACCACTCGATGCCGGCAGCTGCAAGTCACTGCTGCGAGCAAAGCTCAGAGACCGAAATCCAGCAAGGCTCGGCCCCGAAACACGACAA
The DNA here is from genome assembly GCF_022355385.1 of Mustela nigripes. Classification (NCBI taxonomy): domain Eukaryota; kingdom Metazoa; phylum Chordata; class Mammalia; order Carnivora; family Mustelidae; genus Mustela; species Mustela nigripes. The sequence goes on along the minus strand of NC_081561.1, from coordinate 25,034,322 downwards.
CCCTCCGGCCGGGGGCAGGCGCCGCGCGGAGGAAACTTTCCAGGAAGCGTCGGGTTTCAGCGGACGAGTTTAAACACCGCCCTTCGCTTCGGTCCTGAAAGTGTGGGCCGGCCTCTGGCTCGGGACTTCCCTGAGCGGATACCACTAGCCTGCGCTGTTCCCAAACAGGTCCGACAAACGACTATATAGGCCGCCACCCCGAGCGGAGGGCTGTTGTGTCTGATCCTTTTGTAGTCATGTCTGGTCGCGGCAAGGGCGGGAAGGGCCTGGGCAAGGGTGGCGCCAAGCGCCACCGCAAGGTGCTGCGCGACAACATCCAGGGCAT
>NC_081561.1:25009150-25030997 GCF_022355385.1 Mustela nigripes | reverse complement strand
TTTTTTTTTTTTTTTTTTTTTTTTGAAATTCTGACGGAGAGGCAAAAGCACATTTTCATCTGAAGGCTTTTGTACACCCTTCATTTGTGAAAGGTACTTTCTGGTCCTGTGTGTTTTCAGTAAGATCTTTTTTTCTTTTCTTTTTTTAATACTACAAACATCAAGCACTCCAAAAGAAATTTATTGTGCAGAGACGCCTGGGTGACTTAGTCGGTTCAGTGTCTGCCTTTGGCTCAGGTCATGATCCCAAGGTCCTGGGGTCAGATCTGCAAAACACTCCTCTCCATCTGTCCCTCTCCCCTTGCTTGTGTTCTGTCTCAAAATACTTTAAAACATTGTTTTATTGTGCATATTTCATTTACCATCCAAATTCTAACTTTAAGAACCACCCATTGAGTTAATCAGTGAGAAAACTGAAAATTAAGGTGAAAAAGAAAAATGTCTCTCAACTTGCATTAAAAATCTTATCGGCAGGGCTTCCATTTATCTTCCTTAGGTCTTTCCACTATTTTTCAGTCACCATCTTCCTTCCCAGTAGAATGCTCCGTGAGTCACATAAATTGATTTAAAGGAATCTTCCCAAGTCACATTTCCTTTCAGTTACTCCTTAACATCCATGGAAGGTATGTAACTGGTTTCTCCCTCACTCTAGGACTACATTTGCACAAAACAACGTCATGGTGTTGGGGTAAAGATGGAGAAAGAGGAAAATGAGAACTTAATCATCTATTTCCACCAGTTATGGATGAGGACTGCTAATTCAGGCTCTACATCTCCGGTTGAATTTTTCTACTGTTAACTTCTTGTGCATGTATCCTGGCTAAACCAAGATCCTCTGCTCTCCACCACCTCTTTCCTAGTGAAGTTCCCACAAAGATGGAAATCGATCCTGTTTCATGTTCATCACTCACCCTTTCATGTCCCCATGTGGCATTTCTGTTCACTGTGATTTTCATATGGTCAAGTCCAATTTTTTGTCAATATATGTATTATGAAAAAACTGGGGCTTCTGGGTAGCTCAGTGGGTTAAAGTCTCTGCCTTGGGCTCGGGTCATGATCCCAGGGTCCTGGAATCGAGCCCCACTTGAGCCTCTGCTCTCTCTGCCTGCCTCTCTGCCTACTTGTGATCTGTCAAATAAATAAATCCTTTACAAAAGAAAAAAGAAAAAAGAAAAATAGCTATATTTTTCAAAATCAAAAAAATTTAGGGAAGGAAGTGGCATAGTTTTACATTTCATAAGTATCTTTAATATTTGGTTTAATAGAGGGGCGCCTGGGTGGCTCAGGCTCAGGGTCCTGGGATCAAGCCCTGCATCAGGCTCTCCGCACAGCAGGGAGCTTGCTTACATCCCTCTCTCTCTGCCTGCTAATGATCTCTGTCTGTCAAGTAAATAAATAAAAATATTTTTAAAAATAATCTGGTTTAATAGAAGACAGCTGGATTCTTGCACAGTATTTGTTTCTGCTTTCAATCAATTGCTATATAACTGTCAAGTGAAAAGCAGTGCAAAAATTAAGTTTCAGGATTATCACACAAATACAGTTAGCTTCACAGTCCCACCAAACGGGTCTCAGAAAGAGGCTTGGGTCCCCAGATCGTATTTTGAGAGTTGTTAACTTTTGGACAAAAAGAAAGCAAACATTTATTTATTTACTTAGTAACCATAGTGTTGTGGGTACGGCTGGGGAGGCCTTTGGCAGAAGCTGATACACAGCAGCATTTGAGAATTCCTTACGAATCACTTTGTGTTCCCAGTGGTGACTGTCAATGAAATTTACTCTCCTGAAATGAAGTTTCAGTGAACCAGAGAGCACCAGTGAGTTTCTCAGGAAGCTCTTTGAGGCTTGGTCTATAACGCTGCTGGAGGTGGATCTTTCCTGTGTACACACAGAACTCCCAGAGAACCAGGACGGACGCTTGCTCTGGATGGGATGCTGACCTCAGAAAGACAGGTGCAAGACCTGGGGAGAGAGGAGTCATGAGACACACAGCGTAGAGGTCTGATTCAGCCCATTCCAGGACTGGTTCCAATTGATTAGCATCATGAATTCTGCCAGTTTACATGCTGAATCCATTCCAAGTGACAGCTAAATGGTTCTGTTTGTTTCATTTTAATTCTCGCATTAGCACTACTTAAACATGCTTTCTTTCATGCTTTCTGGTGCGCACACACACACACACACCCTTTTTTATTTTACTGTTACTGTGAGTCCAAACATCTGAGATCGTTCTTACTTTCAGTCAGTATGATGTCTTGGACCCATTAATTCAAAACTTGTAATCAACTCCTCTTCGACAACTTTTGGTTCTTGAATAGAGACCACAATCTCCATCTAGGGTTTCTGGGAGGGAGTTCTCAGAGCACTGTGCACCTGCCTGACTCAGGGAACCTCGAGACAACTTAACAGGAGGTGGTGTTTCAAAAGGCTAAGGGCATCCTTTCCCCCTGAAAGTCCTTAATCTGGACCCAGAGTTTTGTTTTGTTTTGTTCTGTTTTGTTTTTAATCTAACTCACTTTTCTGCCTGAAGCTTAATAACATCATTCTTCTCTGCCAACAAAAGACACTAGCTTCTTAATGTTAACATACCAGATTTGTCCAATCTAAATAACGTGTCTTTTTTTTTTTTTTTTTTTTTTTTTTAATCTATCTGACAGACAGAAATCACAAGTAGGCAGACAGGCAGGCAGGGTTGGTGGGGAACAGGCTCCAGAGAGCCTGATGCGGGGGCTTGATCCCAGGACCCTGGGATCATGACCTGAGCAGAAGGCAGAGGACTTAACCCACTGAGCCACCCACTGAGCCACCCAGGCACCCCTAAATCACATGTCTTTAAAAACAGTAAAATTAAAAAATTTAGCAAGCACACAATGGACTCATCCATATATATATAACCTTAATAATTTTTACATTCCATTTTGAGCTTTTGGAAGAATTATATATAGGCCACAGAATAGAGTTAAGGATGCTGTTAGCATGTATGGTTCCCAATGGTTCTCCCAGTCATGATCATCTGTATACCACTTATTTGAAAAGAATATGGAATTTTAATTTTTCTAACTCTCTTATTCTAAGAGGTACCAAAAAATAGAGAAGGTCATATGGACTGTCCAGTTTCTGATTATTCCATTAGTTCCATTAAATACAATATAAATAAAAATATAACATATAAAATGTATTATGTATATAATTATTTTAAGGTATGTATGTATGTATTAATGTATGCATATAGTATATTTGGACACATATAATATATAGCTGAAACCTCAAAGGCTTAGGATCTATCTCTACTCTCCATCTCAGGGCTGGTCTATAACCAGGAGCATGAAATAACCAGAAACTGGAGAGCCAATGCCATTGAATTTTTGACATCCCCCAGGAGTAAAAGTATTGGGAATATTAAAATAGAATATATTTTACTGTAACTGTGTATAAATAATACATGTTTTATATGTATATATAAGATACGTATTATGTACACATACCATATATACACACACTCATTTTATGATATAGTTTATTTAAATTGCAAGCAGTGTCAAGTTTCAGTGACTTGAAAATAAATGTAAATAACTGTATTTGGCCTAATACAAATACATTGATACTTACAGCATATCTTCATGTTCTGTTATTTTCAAGATATGAATTTAAAATATTGGGGGGGAGTAAGTTAAGATAAAGCTACAGTGCAACCAAATATCAAGAATTCTTTTTTAAAAATCTGGTGTTACATTTATAAAACATTACCCCTCAAATTTGAGTGGAAGAATTTTATATAGTTTTGTATTCTCAAAATACTTTCAAAGGGACCAACCAGCAAAAACTGCTAGACTGTTTCGGTTCTAACCTATTTTAGGTGTAACTCCATATTCACATCCCACGTACATATTTCTAATATTAATTGGGGTGTGACTCATAGTTGTCTTTTTCTTAGACAAGTGCAGGGACTTTAGAAAGTTATCATTACTCAACATTTTTATGCAACACCTTAATATTTGCATGAATAGTCCATACCTATATTCTAATTTTTATATTCTGCATTATTTTTACAAGTAAAGTTGCTATGATATAAAAAAATCATATTTATTTTTTAAATAAAACGTACACCCCCCAAAAGCCTTCATTTATCAGTGGATTATTTTTCTTCATTCTTTTTCATTCTAAGCATCTGAGGAAATCCTCCGGGAATTATTTTGTCTCTATGTTTTGTTATAACAAGACATTAAAATTATTCTTTTTCTTCTTAGGATTTTATTAATTTGAGAGAGCACAAAAGGGGGAGGGGCAGAGGGAGAGGGAGAAGCAGGCCCCTCCCCCCATAGCTGAATCACACAGCATGTAGCCGCTTCAAATTGGCTCCTGGCACTTAGTCCTACGCATTTAAGTTTCCTCCATGTCTCTTCATGGCTTGAGAGCTCATTTCTTCTTAGCGCTGAATAGAATTCCCTTGTCTGGATGGACCACAGTTTATTTCTCCATTGATTTCTCCATTCACCCACTGAAGGACATCTGAGTGCAAATTTTGTGTGTGCATAAATTCTCAACTCCTTTGGGTAAATACCAGAGAACGTGCTTTCAGGATTGTGTGGGAAGAGCAGGTGTAGTTTTCTAAGAATTGGCCAAACTCCTTCGAAGGTAGAAGGCACGTTTCCAGTCTGCATTCCCACCAGCAGGAAGCCACAGCTCATTTCCACCTGCCTGCTTGTGCTCTGTCTCTCTGTCTCTCTCTCTCTCTGTCAATTAAATAAATAAATAAAATGTTAAAAAGAAGAAAGAATATGGCACACGAGATCATGACGCATGAATCAGACAGATCATGTATAAAGCTCTTTCAGTGGTCCTGTGTTGGGATATATGTCCTTTAGGACAATGACCATGTTTTCTTTGCACGGCCTCTTTCCCCAAGGACACACTCTATGATAGCTGACCTCCTTCTTCCATCTTCACCCCCTGCCCCCCAAAGACACATTTATTTTCATTTTTTCCTTCTAGGCTGGTACTGCATCTCAGGAAAAAAGGACAGGAAAACAAGTGAAAACCGAGGTTTGGGGATAGCTTGTCCCAGGACAAGCAGGTGCAGTGGCCTTTCTTTCCCAGAGCATGTGTTCTCCTCTCGAACTGCTGAAGTTCCAAAAAGGGGAGTTTTGCAACATCGCTGACTGATTTTAGGGAGAGGGGACTGGTCCGTGTGTCAGGTGGGGCTGGAGACCAGGGGAGGGAGGCGGGAGGTGAGTGTGATGAGGTCACTGTTGCAAAGGCCTCTTCAGGAGGTGGCTGCGGGGAGTTCACTCCTTTGGGATTGCCAGGCCTCTGTGTTGTATTTGGAGGACAGCTGAGTTTCCATACGTGAAGGTCACGGTGGATCCCACAGTGTCACGGATCCCACAGAGGCGGACCCACCGCTTGTATTTCAGTGTCCTGCTGTGCTTTGCTGATCACTGGGCTCAAGCTGAATGTAAATCTCATGGCTGCTCCCAAAGTCAAAGCCAGTGACTTGTGTACCTGCAGATGGAGCTGGTCGGAGAGTCGGCCACTGGAGAGGGCTGCTGAGTGAGAGACACTTTGGCTTTCAAAGCTATCCACCTAGTCTCCGCATTAAGGTCCGCTGCTTGTTCACATGTCCCTAGATAAGCTGCTGGGAACACAAGGAGTTGGGACAGCTCCACGAGACACAGGGACCAGTTGGCTTACCCAGGATTGATGCCTCGAAACGGGCATTTCAGCATCACAGACTATATCTGGGGACATTCCGGCATTCCTGGAAGCCTTACGGTGGCTCCCACTGTCGACATTCCCATTCTGTAGCTTCTGCAATGAAAGTAACCAGTGTCTGTCTCCTCACAGAACAATAGTGACCCTTAGGAGCATTCTAGAAACCAGGCAGACTGTTCTTAGGCTGTCCCAGGGCTTGGGGGAAGGTGCACCACTGACAGTTAGGAAAAGACCAGGGATGTTAGATGTCCCATGAAGAACTGAGTCGGTTATACATGACTTCCAACCATCCCATAGCAAACTGAAGGTGAAAAACCTATTAATCAATCCTAGAACCTGACTCCTTTCACAAAGAAGCACGAGGTCTTTGCACGTGTGCATGTGTATAGCTCAATAGGCACTGAAATTTCCAACAATGCATCATTTTATAAATGAAGTTGTATTTTTCCTTTTCACATGTCCCCCAAGAATTACTATTTTCAAAAAAAAAAAAAAAAAAGTCACATCACTGAGAGTGAGTCCCTTGGTATTTGATCATCTGTGTTGATCTACAAGGTCCTTGTTTCCTTCAGGATGATTCTATCCACAGGTTCTGTGATACCTGGTGCTGTGTGTGTGTGTCTACTTGACCAGGCTGTGTATTACCCAGATATTTGGTCAAACATCATTGTGGGTGTTTCTGTGAGGGGGGTTTTCGAATGAGAGTAAAACATGTAAATCGTTAGGCTTGATTTGTAAAGCAGATTATTCTCCCTAATGTGGGTGCGCCTCATTCAATTAGTTGAAATCAGGAATAGAATGCAAAGGCTGTCCTTCCCCTGCGTAAGAATTCCTGGTGTCTGGCTGCTTTGGAACTGGGATACTGGCTTTTTCCTGCCTTTGGACTCAGACTGAGACATGGGCCCTGCCTGGCTCTCAAAGCTGCTGGTGGCCTTGGGACTGGAACTTTGCCATTGGCTCCCCTGGGTCCCCAGTGCGCCGACTTGGCCTGCATATCTGGAGCCTTGTCGGCCTCCATAATCGCATGTACCAGTTCCTTATAAGAAATCTTTTCACACCTATATGCACATCCATCCTGTTGGTTTTATTTCTCACTAACCCAAGTACAAATACCCAGCTTCTAATTTATGTTTTTTGGTTTGGGGCCCACACATTTGTATGTTGAAAGTATCTCTTTTATTGTTAAAATAACTGTCTCTTATTTTGTTTTTATAGAACGCTTATGGCGTTTCATGATTTTGGAAAATTATGCATGCATTTAGGTATTCTTACCAAAGAGTTTAACTTCAGCCTAGGGAAGGGGCCATTAAAAAATACTAGATATAAGAGAGGAGCCTTGGGGATGACAGCTATGGAAACCACTGCTTTTCATAAATGAACCCCAGGAATGTAAGCTGTTTATTTAGCTGCACAAGCACAGACGTCACAACGACGTCCAGAAACACAGTCACGAACCTCTCTGCCACTCTCACCAGTGGCAGCAGCCCTGTGCCTGCTGTTTTCCCCAAATTAACATCCTTGAGATTCCAGTGTCCTCTTATAGCTTTTCATAATTTCTCCATCAAAAGACTTATTTTTTATGTAAATGCAGACCTTTGGCTGAGGGTCTGATTTTATTCTTCCTTCTATCAGTGGGAACTCTAGTGCACCTGCAGGGGGCGGGGCCTTTGTCCTTTTAGTCTCACTGACCCCAGCAATACTTACATGTGTGTTTAACTCTGTAGGAGTTGAAAGAAACTTTTTATCCTCATTCAAGTCTGGATAAAAATGTCCTTGTGCGTTTTGTGAATTGGTTTTGTTTTTTAATACCACACATCTGCTTTACTCTTGAAACCTCCCAAGAGGCTGATTTGGTGACAATGCCAGAAAAGGCAAGCCTCTGAAATCAAAGTTGAAAGGTATCAGAAAATGGATAAACTAGTGATCTGCAGAAAAAATACACATTTGAGATTGTTTGGACTGTTATGGATAACGAGATGCAGGCATCTCCCACATTTAGGAACCTAAAATGTAACACAGTAAGCTGTGGTCAAATGAACTTAATGTGCCCGAAACAATGTCCTAATTAAAGGATGACAAACTGCACAGAATCTAGAAAGGAGTGGAAAAAGAGTTAAGCTTTGTCAGTACATTTTGTCCAACCTCTGTGGAAGGGAGTTTTCAATGAAGCTGGACAAAGGCCAGTTTTAGGTCACATAACTTGGGGAAAAAAAATCTCTCCTTTAGGATAGGACTCTCACATCTATTTTAATGTTCCATCTGTTCTTTTGTGTTCTAAGAATTGTTCTTTAGGGGAAAACAATATTATCAGAGGCAAATCATGTGAATTATCAAAGCAGCAGCTGTTCCAGTATAAAGTAGTAAAGTGACATCCAGGTCTGGCTGAGCTCAAGTCCATTTCCCAAGACGTATCAGCAATGACACAAATTAATCAAGATACCTTGAACAACAGAGGGTTAGATGCCTGGATCACCAAGGCAGAAATAACCCATACAATCTAGCTTTGAGTTCTTTTTTTTATTTTTCTCTCTTTTTAGGAAATTTAGGTTTCTAAATACTGGACTGTAATGGACCTGCTATGTGAACCTTTCACAGAAGGGCCACAAATTCCCTCTGCTTCCTCCTGTCCATTCTGCAGGGTTCAGCCCCACCCGCCCCATAGTCTTCTAGGTATCAGTCCCGCTGACAACTGCAAGTCATTCAAAGCACACCTGTCTAGTGCTCGCTTCGGCAGTACATAGACAAAGCACACCTGTCTATACCTATACCTCTATCTGTACCTGTATGTGTATCTGTAATGTCCACTAATAGATTAATGGACAGGATCAAAGGCTTCTGTGCTCTGAAAAGTAGTGATTAAAAGAACCCAATATATGGTGAATTTACCATCATCAACTACCTTGATGTGATGATGGAAGGAGAGAAGATACCTTAATTTAAAAAGTGTAATTTCTTTTCTAACAGAATTGAGGGAGGGATATACACACATACACTTACATGAATACACGAAACACATAAGAAATACACACATGCACACATTACCTCCTTATGCACAGTCCGGTCAGAAAGCTGCCACAAAGATTTTGAAAACCTGAGTAGACAAAGTTTACAAGAGCTGGAGGAACTGGGTTAATTGTAACCCAAATCTTGAGTATTCTAAATTCATGGGCCTTTTTAGTGAACTGTCAGCCTTCCTTTTCTCCCATTCTCTAAAAGAAAGTAATTCTATCTGCATTAACACCGTAAGGTTTGGAATTCTCCTTTATAGAATTACCTTTATGACAAAGCAGATGATGCTTGGAACTTGTTTTTATGCAAGGATACTTTGCCTAGGATAGTTTTCAGCACCGCACTCAACATATAAAGAGAACATATGTAACATACATCTTACCTATAAAACAAATTATATCAAACACTCACGATGGAACGTCTAGCACTAAATCTAGAAAGCTGGCCACAATTTGTGTTTACCTCTGTTCTTGTCTACATCCTCTTGCTGTGACTGTCACTGCCGCGTTCACTACCTGATTTTTAAAAACTAATTCATGAAACTCTTAAAAAGATTTTTGAATCATACACTTGCATGTGCTTCTCTATATGCTTAAGTAATAATTTATTTTTGAGCTTTTTAAAGTGGTATCATATATGAACCTTCTGAGATTCGGGTTTCTGAAATTCAACCAAATATTACTGTGTATTTACTCATTTCCCGCCCTCACTAGACTCCTATTGGGTGACTGTATCTCACTAAATTTGTTGATTCTTTTGGCGGTGCATATGGTTGCTTCTTCTATTTTGCTATTAAGAATAGAACTGCTCCATTCTCCTGTGTCTCCTGTTCTAAGCGACCGGAATAGTCTCGTGCCAACACCTGGGCTCCGTTATTGGATAAAGGATATTATCAAAAACTTCAGCAAATACAATTCAGGGTTTCCTCCACCACCACCACCACCACCACCACCCCATTCCTAGCAAAGACCAAAGTATTTTTAAAAGTGCCATTTCCCCAGGGCTTACACTGGAAGGAGGGATTTTGACCTCCGGAATCCGGGACAAAGGCACAGGGCTTCCGCGGCCCTTTTACGTTTTTTTAAACCTCTTCCAACAGAGTGCAAGTGACAGAACGAAGATACGGAGTGGATTCTGACCCGGAGGGTAGGAATCGGAGCCCAGTCCTTCCCAGGAGAGGAATTTCACTCAGAGAAACGAGGGAGTCGTGGCCGGGCTGCGTGCAAGGACCCGGTCAGGCCAGACTGGCAGTCGCGGGGGCTGGGTGCGGGGGGTGGGGGCGACTTCAAACTGCCCGCGCGGGGTCCCCCCTGGCGCTCACAACAACGAGCCGTCGGATTGCTCAATCGGGACCTTGCTTCCATTATTTTGTTGCCTTTCTCAGTGTATGTAAAATACACGCTGCAGGGAGCAGCCAGCAGCACCCCCAAAATAACTTAAGTGAATAAAGACAATTTGTGCGTCTTTTAGCGGGTGCCCGTTGCTCCCTCAGCAAGGTACACCTGAGAATTAAGGACAGAGCGCTCGAGGCCTTATTAATAAAACATTTTGCCAGGGGAAATTTTCAAAGGTGACCAGGTGTTGCTTTGGAGACCAAGAATATTTTATTTTACCCGAATTGTCTGATAATGACCGTATCCTTCCTGATGAAAATCCATTTAAATAGGTCTCCGGTTCTACTTCAGTTTCCCATACATCCTACTAACTTATCGAGAGGTGAAAACATGGAATTCAGTTTCTTTGCAGCAAATAAACAACACAGGATGAATGAGTGCCAGGTCCCTTTAGAACACTGAGTGGCTCTGAAAAGAGCCTTTGGGGTGTGTGCCGAGCCTTACCGATTGCTCTTGCAGCCGGCGGGCTCACTTGGCGCTGGTGTACTTGGTGACGGCCTTGGTGCCCTCGGACACGGCGTGCTTGGCCAGCTCCCCGGGCAGCAGCAGGCGCACGGCCGTCTGGATCTCCCTGGACGTGATGGTCGAGCGCTTGTTGTAGTGCGCCAGGCGGGACGCCTCGCCCGCGATGCGCTCGAAGATGTCGTTGACGAACGAGTTCATGATGCCCATGGCCTTGGACGAGATGCCGGTGTCGGGGTGCACCTGCTTCAGCACCTTGTACACGTACACCGAGTAGCTCTCCTTGCGGCTGCGCTTGCGCTTCTTGCCGTCCTTCTTCTGCGCCTTGGTCACCGCCTTCTTGGAGCCCTTCTTCGGGGCCGGCGCCGACTTGGCGGGTTCAGGCATGCTGGAGACACTCGGAACGCGCTCAGGGGACAAGAGAAAGTAACAGCGAGCAAGGCGCCGCTTCCCCGTCTTATATAGAAGCCCTTATGCAAATACGGTGTGAGCTACACTCCTTTCTGATTGGTGACTATCCCCCCCGAATTCGGGCATTCGTGCTGCCCAATCAGAACGCACGGATCCCAGGGTCGCATTTCCATTGGTTGAGATGAAAGTGCCTCCTTAAGCAACGCCAAACCTTGTTTTTCGCGCCCTAGAACGGTTATAAAAGCTACTGTCCTTGCCCCTCCCTCGCTGCATTTGCTAGTGGCGCTTTTGACCTCGGGATGTCCGGACGCGGGAAGCAGGGCGGCAAGGCGCGCGCCAAGGCCAAGACGCGCTCGTCGCGGGCGGGTCTGCAGTTCCCGGTGGGCCGCGTGCACCGCCTGCTCCGCAAGGGCAACTACTCGGAGCGGGTCGGGGCCGGCGCGCCCGTGTACCTGGCGGCCGTGCTCGAGTACCTGACGGCCGAGATCCTGGAGCTGGCGGGCAACGCGGCGCGCGACAACAAGAAGACGCGCATCATCCCGCGCCACCTGCAGCTGGCCATCCGCAACGACGAGGAGCTCAACAAGCTGCTGGGCCGCGTCACCATCGCGCAGGGCGGCGTGCTGCCCAACATCCAGGCCGTGCTGCTGCCCAAGAAGACCGAGAGCCACCATAAAGCCAAGGGCAAATAGAAGACTGGCCGAGTGCACAGCTCAAATCTCCTGTACAAACCAAAAGGCTCTTTTCAGAGCCACTCTCTTAATCAACAAAAGGAGCTGTGCCTTTAAGTCACATTGTTGGCATAGCAAAGTATTAAATACTGACAAATCCTGTAAAGCAAAGAAAAGCTTGCCTAAGGTATTTATAAGTTTGTCGTTTGGCCCAAGAGACAACCTTGCTCTAATGAACCCATGTGAGCAAAACTGGGGTATCCCGATTCCTCTGCAGGATCAAAGGTCCATCTGGAGCACAAGCTTGTCCTGTTATGGCAGGGACAGTCAGGGATCTAGTAGGACCTGAGGCCACACACGGGGTAAGATCCTTATCTGCGTGGCCTCCCTGGGATACCACAGAGGAAAAAACCCCAGGGGGCTGGGCCCTGAATACCAGAGGAGAAACAACCCAAGGGGGCTGGGCTGGGGAGCATAGTCTTGCTGGAAGTTTGCCCCGGGCCAATCAGACAAAGACCTGAAGAAATCCTAAACAGCCCCGACTAAAACTGCGCTAAAACTGAAAGTTGCTGGGGGTGGAAAGGGGTCATTCTTGGATACCCCTCTCCCTGTGAAGAGCTTATCTCTCCTCTTAACCCTTTGTCTGCTGCCCCTCACTCTGTGTCTGGTCTCCCTCTTTATTTCTCCGAGCGGCAGGACCGACGACCCTGGGCACCAGAAAGCTGCGATAAAAAAAATCCTGAAACATTTTCTTGGGGACTCCGGGATCTCTGGTCGTCATCAAGGCGTCTAACCGTGAGTAGTGGACAGCCAGTGTCTCTGTTACAGTCAACAAAATGGGCCTCATCATCTCCGAGTGAATGGCACTGCTGCGGCCCTCAAATCTCGGGTGATAGGTTCCCACAGATCCGTCCTCTAAGAGAAGGAATGCAAAAACCCCAGGAGGGTCCCCCCAGACATCCCCTTGCCAGCGGCCTCCAAGGGATGGCACCCGCAGTCTCCTGCTGCAGGAAGGAGCAGCGTCTACCTCCGCCCTCCCCGCCAGGGTCCTGCTCCTTCACCCGTTGCCCGGTCAAGTGGACAGAGCACTTAGGCACATGGTGTCCTCCGGGATCTGGCCCAGAACTTGTTAGGAATAGCCCCTCAGCTCCCCTCATCTTATAACCCCTTACTGGGGTTCCGCACGCACTGTTCTACCTGTGACCCTCCAGCCACAGAGCATGTTTCTCGTTTTTGTGTGAAGGTCACTATACCCCACACCTTGTGGATCGGGCTTGCCTGACGGGGTGAGGGACACCCTCCAGGACCCACCAGCGCCATTTTGTTCCACTTGGCGAGGTGCCTGCCCCTCTGCTCAGCTGTGACCGTCCTAGGATGGACCCCCGTCCGGCTGAACACATGTGTGTAGGTAGTGTCGAGAAGGACAAGGGAACGGACTTCTACCTCGGCCGTGTGCCCCGTCCCCGCAGCCCATCCTGTGCCTCCAGAAATTGGCCTTTGTTAGCCTTTTACAACAGGTCTGTCAAACAGAGCGATTTTATTCTGTCCATCACGCTGGCGTCCACTGGGCCCGGAAAAGTCTGGCACATCCACCCGCCACTAAAGGGGCCTTACTGGGTCATGGCCCGTCCCCTGGCTGGGAAATGCAGAGACAGTAAAAGTCAGGACAGGCAGGGTGGCTCCCGAGAGGTAGGATCAAGCCCGGTTAGAGTGACTAACTAGCACCTCACAGAAGGGACAGCAGTCCTGGCTCCCAGTCGCAAAGACACCCAGGACACTGGGTCAGGATGAAGGCCTCCTGGTCAACTATGAGGAATGAGGTTAGGGGAGCCATTGACCCCCTTCCCGTGGACGGGGGTCTCAGTCCCCTGACCCGAGCTGGTGCTCCTCGGGGGCGCTTCCTGAGTAATTGGAATGGTTTGACCCGCAACCCCCTAAAGAAAAGGCAAATTCTTTTCTTTGGTTCCACGGCATGGCCACAACACAGACTGGAGGAGGAGACATAGCGGCCTGAGGGACACGTCAGTTATAAGACCCTGTTGCAACGGGACTGGTTTTGCAAACGTGAGGGATATGGGGAGAAGTACCCCATGTGCAGGGTTTCTGGGCCTTAAGGGAAAATAAGGGCCTGTGCCAGCCTCCTGCCTGCTCTCTCTCACGGCTGGACCCGGTGGGGGGGGTAGAGAGCAGTGGGGGAGGGGGTGGTGAGGAACACAGGGACCCCACACCCACGCCAAAGGCAGACAGGCAAATGGTGTCCACAGAGGATTTCCAGCCCCAGCCCCATCTTCCCTGGGGTCTCTGTCCCTTTCCTGTCCGGCTCTCCCAGATCCCCTGCTGCGCTCTGGGCTCTATGTCTTGCAACAATATACAGGACCCAGAGGAGGACCAAGGGCAGCTGCCGCTATGGCTGGGGTACAGGTGTCCATGTCACTGCAAGACCAGAGATTAAGGGGACCTTGGGAAGCTTTCCAAAAACCCTATACAGAAGCCTCCCAAAATCTTACTTGTGATTGAATTAACTGGGAAGGAGGAAATGCTCCTGTTAAATCACTCACTCTCTGAGGCGGACAAATGCGGAGTCCTAGGCACCGCGGAGAGAATGGGGACAAACAGCTGAGTAATTCCCAGGCACCGCTGGGCCCATGGGGTACTTCCAGTTCTCAACTGGGGCCCAAGATCCCAACTGGGACCCTAACGATCCCCTCAGAAACTGGTACCTGGGTCACTTCCAGGCCTACGTCCTGGTGGGATTAAAAAGTTTCGAGTCCGGAATCTTGTCAGGCTCCCCACCCCCACCCAGACTCCAGTGGAAAACACAACAGCCTCCTAGAGAGGAGGGAGGCTCTCATGAAACATACAGCTGTCTCTCCTGATTCTCCCAAGGCCGAGATCATGCCCAAGACAAAACTGTGATCCAGTCAGTCCCAGATATTCGGGAAAACCTGCAGAAGTTGACCGCTGGCCCTGAGGGGGCCCTAGAAGAGCTCTTCGGAGCTGCTAACTGGGTCTTTTACAACCAGGGCCAAGAGGAGAGTGAGGAACAAGAGAAGAGGCTGGGAAAGAATTTGTAGGGTCCACTTGTGGCCTTATAAGCCGTTACCCATCAGCCCCCACCCTTACCCCAAGGCTCCGGTACCAGATGCCTCGTCTGTGGCCGCCCAGAGCACTGGCAGCCGGGATGCCCTCAAAGGAGACACCCAAAATGAAAGCCCCCAAGTCCTGTCCTGCTTGTGCAGGACCCTGGAAATCCGAATGCCCTCGAGGACCTCCATCTTCGAGGGCTCCAATGAGAGCTCAGCACCCCCAACGGGGTATGATGGGGCCCGGAGCTCTTCACAGGGGCGTCCCTGGGGCAGCTTGCCTTTGGGACCCAGAGCCTCGGGTAACTCACGAGACAGAGGGAAAGGCAGTCCGTTTCCTTCCACCTTCCCTGTTCTCCTCCCCACCCCGGCGCCCACCGCCCAGCCTCTGTGCCGTTGTTCAGAGCATTGCTGGACAGCCCAGAATCAGTTTTTTTTTTCTCTCCCCCTGGGATGCATCTGGGGCGATCTAATTTTCTCTCATTCCTTGTTAATGCCTGACAGCCCCATACCTCTCTTAGATAGAGATATTATGGGCCAATTTGGGAACACTCATGTTGATGGCCCCTGGACAGACGGGCAGTCGCCTCCCCTTATTAGAGGCTCATACTAATCCCCAGGTCTGGGCAACTCAGCAGTGGGTTGGGCCTTACCTGCAGTGCCCATTCACAAATACTTTAAAGATCCCACAACTTGCCCCTGTCAGAACAAGTACCCTCTAAAACCAGAAGCAAAAAAGGGCCTAAAAAATCCCATAAATAATCTAAAGAAGCTGGGGGTAGGGGTGGGGGTCTTAAAAGAATGCAACAGCCCACGAAACACCCCAGTTTTGGGGATACAAAACCTAACGGGGAGTGGAGATTGGTACAAGATCTTGAATTATTAATGAGGGCGTGGTCCCAAGTCGTCCTGTCGTCCCCAACCTTTACACACTGCTGCCACGATACCCCTGGCACAAGCTCCTTTACAGTCCTAGGCTTACAAGAGGCCTTCTTTCGCAAGCCACTCCATCCAGACTCTGTTTCTCTTTGCAGTCGAGGAGCCCACAAATCCGACCGCCTAGATCACACGGACAGTTCTACCTCAAGGGTTCTGAGATAGTCCCCACTTATTTGGACAGGCCCTGTCCTAAAATTGTGCAGAATTTTCAGGTGTGAGAATTTTCACGGTGTGGACCGTCTCCTGCTATAAGCCCCCTCTGAGCCGAGTATACAAACTGGCACCCAAAAGTTTCTACATTTTCAGAGTATGGGGGGAATAGAAGGTCTGCCAGCCTAAGGCTCGATTATGTGAGACACGTGTCCAATACCTAGGTCTGGGTCTTTCAGAGGAACATAGGGTACAGCCCCATTGCCTTGTAACATCTCCTCAAAACCCTTAACTGGTTGAGAGATTTTTCAGGCTTCACTGTGTACGTCGCTTATGGACACTGGGGTATGGGAAATCATGTGTCCTCTTTGTCAATTGATCGAAGGACAGGACATGCTGGAAACCTGCTCATTAATACTGAACCCAGACTCAGAAAGGGCTTCTAAAGACCTCATCAAGGAACGTCTGGGTGGCTCAGTCCGTTAAGCATCTGCCTTTGGCTCAGGTCCATTCCAGGCATCAAGCCCGGCTCTGGGCTCCCCTCTCAGCAAGGGGCCAGCTTCTCCTCTGCCTGCCGCGCCCCCTACTTGTGTTCTCTCTGTCTCTGTCAAATAAATAAATAAAATCTTTTAAAAAGTAAAAAGCTCAGTGCCCCAGCTTTAAGCCTCCCTACAGGGAGGTCTTACAACTTAGATGTGACCAAGAAGAAGGGAGTGATCTTGGGTATTCTAACCTAGGCCCGGGAGCCCACTCCATAGCCAGTGGGATCTTTAAGCAAAGACCTTGACCTGGTGGCCTGTGGGCTGCCAGAGTCCTTTAGGGCTGTGGCCACCTCAGCACCTTTAATCCCCGAAGCTACGAATTAACTCTGGGATGGGATCTTGCTGCACACACCCCTCCCGCATAACTGTCAAGGCCTCCTCTCCACGGAAAGTGACCGTGGGCTCACGGAGAGCCGCCTTCCACCGCACCCAGCGCTCTTGCTGGAAGGTCCAGTCGTGCAAATAAAAACTCGCTCCACTTTAAACCCTGACCCCTTCCTTCCAGAAGAGGGCACAGAGCCAGTGCACGGCCATCAACACATCATAGCTCAAACCTGTGCTATTGGGAGAACCTAAAGGGGACCCCAACAGAGAATTTGGAGGGGACCCTATTCACAAAGGAAGCCCATTTGCTGAGCAAGGCACCCGAAAGGCTGGGTGTGCTGTGGTCACTTTACCACATCACCAGAAACGAGATCCCGTGCTGTCTGGATCGAGCCCCGCCTCCAACCACAGCCCTCACTCAGCCGGGCGATGGAACTCAGTAGAAAACAAAAGTGGCAATGTCTTTACCGACTCCAAACACGCCTTCCTGCCTTTGCATGCCCGCGGCACAAGGTGGAAGGAGAGAAAGTGTCTAACTGCCTCAGGTTCCCCCACTAAATATCACCCAGAAATCACCCGCCCCTACAGGCCATACCCTACCCCCGAGAGGTGGGAGAAAGCGACACCAGAGAGGAACAGGTGAGGTGCTGGAAGGGAACTGCCTGGCGGATGCAGCGAAATCTGCCGCCAAGTTTTCGGCTGCCCCTGTGGTTGCCTCCCTAATCTAGCTGGCTCCAAACCCAGGGGAAAACTTGCTCCCACACAGAGAAAAAACAATGGGCATTAGAAGGAGGCAATAACCCTCACCCTCCAGGCCGACTCCAGGGTAAGAATGTAGGCTTAGCCCTGGGCAGCGAACCAAGAGAAGGTTGGGAAAAGCCTACATCAAACCCTCCATCTGGGATGGGATAAAACCTTGCAGATGACCCACATGCTTTCTACAGGAAAAATCCTGGACAAAACCTTTAAGTACCTTTTAAAGACTTGTGAAGTCTGCCACAGGAAACACATAACCCGTACTCTCATCCCCAAATCCCCAGAGGCAGACAGTGAGTGGGGAGCTGGCCTGGGGAAGACTGGTGATTAGCGAATGGATTTCACAGGTATGCCTGAGGCACAAGGGTCCCAAAGCCTCTGGGTTTGGGTAGATAACCATCCCACGCTGGGCAGAGACCTTCCCCTACAGAACCAGAAGGCCTCAGGGTGGGTAAAGGCACTAATTAAGTGAAACCATCCCTTGGCTGGGACTCCCCTGGTCTGTACTCCTCATTGCCTTACTCCGGATTAGAAATGTCCCTGTGGAAACGGGCTGGAGCCCCTTCCAGGTCTTGTATGGGAGTCCCGTCTGTGTAAATGACCTGCTGGTGCACAAGGGAGGCTTTGACAAAATCATGTCATCCCTCTGGCAAGGTCTCCATGAGCTCCTTGGGCGCTTCCTAACCCTCAGCTCCAAGACAACCAACCGTTCCCGGTCATCCCAGGGACCAAGTGCTTGTTAAAGATCTTTCCTCTTTTCTTTGTCTCTAGAGCCTGTCTAAGAGGGCGCACACGCAGTCGCCTTAGCCTCCCCAACGGCTGTCAAGGAACCCAAGGTCAAGGCCTGGATCCACTATTCTAGGGTCAAGCCCTGGTTTCCAGTGGAAGAAGATACCACTGCGAGCAAGGAAGGGCTTAAATGCATCTTTAAAAAACAGAAAAGCCAACGACACCAAGCTAAGTACTTCAACCCCCGATCAAAGATGCCCTTGAATGCATTTGTTCTCTTTCTCCTTCTTTCTCTTCCCAAACTTCTACATTGCCACTCATCTGCAGGGACCCAAGCATGGGTTCAACCCAGTACCACGCCCTTCAATTTGACTGATTGTCAGGTATGTGGGAAAGACTCAGTAGGGACCGCTGTGCCCGCCCCTATTGAGGTCTGGCTGCGGGCTAATTACTCTGTCACTCCTTTTGTCTCCTATATTAATTCATTCCCCAATCAAAATATCGAGCAACTATTTTTTAAAGCTTGGAAGAAGGACATGGAAACCAAAGTAGCCAGTGTCCCCTGGTCCGACAACACCCCAGACCTTGCTTGGCTAGCTCGGCTCCGGATCAGTACCTCAACAATATTCCCTATTTGCTGCGAAAACACCTACAGTCCGAACTCGGGGATTTTTGTAGGAAACCTTTCCACGTCCCAGTGCAACTTCACCTTCCGGATCCCTTCAAGCGTCGCAGAGGAGCCCTGGAATAGCTCCCTTTTCAACTCGCTCAGCGCCTACAAAGACCCTGATCAGCCGCACCTCTTTTTCCGGGCCCAGGATCCCCTAAAGGAAAAGACATCTTTTTGGACCCCCGCTAACAACTCCTGCTCAGCAGGGTGGTCCCCGGAGTCCTGCAATTCCTCTACACTAGGGTTGGCCAGAGGTTTGCTCCTCTCGTCCCAAGAATTCTTCCTGAAAATCTATCCTTCCAGCTCACTTGCCGTCACGGCGGGCGAGCGGCTCCGGTTCGATGCTTCCCTGATATGGAGGAAGTTGTCAGGCGCGGCCTTGACCTCCCCGCCGAAGCTTCTCTTTAAGTATGGGTTCCACCTAAGCCTCCGAGCAGAGGACGGTCTGTTCTTCTACTGTGGGAGAAGGGCGCGCGCGTTCTTACCTGCGCAGTGGACAGGGCGCTGTTCACTCGCCTACCTAGCTCCGCTTGGGCCCCAGGCCCCCGGGGCCGGCCACATGCCGCAGGTCGGAAACCAGTCCGAGCCTTGGATATAGAGACCCGAGGACTCCCTCTGTTTGGAGGGTGTGGCCCTCCAGAATCCCCGGGTTCTGGACCTTGGGACCTCCTGTCCTCCCATGCTCCCAGGCAGGGGACACCTGCAGCCTCCTCCAGGAAGCCGCTTTTATATTAACAACACAGGTCAGGGGGTGCCTCGTCAGATTTGTCAGGTAGCCTGGTGGCCCAAATAGAGGACCCCTCCTTCTGGTGGACCTCCCTTTGGATCCAGCAGAGACACTGACTATGGCCATTAATGACCCCAGAATTCGTCCTCTTCCTCCTGCTTCCCTTCTGACCTTGTATTCTAAATGCCCTTGTCCAACTTGTTTCTTCTCCTTTAGAGTCCATCAGGACAGCATTGGTCCTGTCTAGGCAGCCACAGATGGCAATCCTGCCTTCTGTAGGGGCCTCAGGACAGACCTCTGAACCCATCGGTGCCCCTCCCCAGCAAGAAGTAGCCACAGATAGGTCATCGCCCCTGCTCCAGATGGCAGTTTGGAGTTACCTGTTCGGGGGTGGGGGGTGGGAATATGTCAGGGACGGATCGGAGACAGAGAGGCAAAGAGCCATACAGTAGGATCAGAGGCCGCAGGGATAGGATCAGTTTCGCCCCTGGTGGGCTGGCCTCACGGGTATTCTTGGACCTGAAGTCTCTGGGGACCCAATCAGTCATGATGCTGTACCCTTCACTCCCTTCATCATACCCTTCTCATCACCAAGTCACTAGCCGGAGAGGGTTAGTGTTCCTCTCCACCCCTGTACATAGCAGCCAATGTTTACTTATTACTCATGGATGTCTTAATGAAAATCAGCTTCTTTGGCATTCCTAGTCTGTTGGAATAAATTTATTTTCACAGCCTCTTGAAATCTTTGTATGTCCTACAGTTAAATCTGAATTGCAGTCACGCGCCAAGACAGACAGCGTAAGTGGCCACAGCAATCACAGACAGGAGGTATGTGCTCTGTAGACTCAGTATATTATATAAAGTATCTCCATTATTTATTTTTTGAAAGAAACATGCATGGGGAAGAGGTAGAGGGAGACAGAGAATCCCAAACAGGCTGCAGTTCAGCATGGAGTCTGATGTAGGTATTGAACTCACTACCCGGAGATGACCTGAGCTGAAATTATGAGTCAGACGCTTAACAGACTGAGCCACCCAGGTGCCCCTGCATTAGCTCTTAAAATAGCTTTATGAGTTAAGTATTGTTATTATATTATTCCCACTCTTGATGAGCAAAGGTTTAGAAGACATAAGCAAGTGTCCAAAAGCCAATTGGTAGAAGAGATGCAACTTAAAATCAAATTTTTCTAACTCGAGTTTCAGCTCTTAAGCACTTTCTAAAACAGTTGAATAATGGGTGACATTAGTTACAGTTTACAAAACTATGTTAGTTTCAAGAATTTCGGAGTATGATTCTGTATTTGTTTTCTTTTAAAATAAAATTCAATGTATGCAAAAAATAATTCCATATTAAATACCTTATGAAAGCCAAAATTAAAAAACAATAAAAATATAGAATGTTTAGTCATTAAAAATTAAAAGGCTTAAAAGCAACTAAAAGCACATTTCTGAATTTAAGTACTTTATTTTTGTAGGGCTTTCGTTGTATTTTAATTAATTTATTGTTAATGCAATCATGATCAGAAGCTCAAAGAGATTTATTTTTCAAAACTGCTACAGTGATTCTAAACGTACACACACACATAAAAGGAGTGTGAAACTAGATCAGAAACTTTTGAAAAGAAATAATGGAACCCACAGTGCCAAATTATGACCTGAAGGCAACTACAATTTAAAATTTTGATGTAGTAAACAGAACAGTGTAGGGGAGGAAAAATAATTTCCCCTCTACCCTTCTAGGTGCTATGAACTTCCCCTTATAATAAAAGACAGATTAAGGAGGAAAACAAAGAGCAGTTTAATGACATGGACCCCTCGTGTGTACTTGGGAGATGCTCTGAAGAACTGAGCGGAACTCCCCGAAGAGGCCCCAGCCACCCCAGGAAAGACCCCCTTCCGCTAACAGATGTTGGCCTGGGAAGGGAGTGCCCGGGAAGCCAGCCTGGGGTTGGCGGGAAAAAGACGGGAAACAAGGTTGTGATGCCGAATTAGGCTGGGGCTTTCCCAAGGACAGGAATGTCTGGTGATTTAGTCGTCCTTCTCTTCCTGCTGCAGAGAGGGCGACACTTAGAGGTTGAGGTCTCCTTCATGAATGTTAAAATGTCCCGTTAGGAAGATTTTAGAGTTTCTCCCGAGTTGGTGTTTCTTAAAAATCATCTGCTCGCATACAGTCCTTAGACAAAGAGGCGCATTTGGTTGGGGGGTGGGGGGACGTCTTCTGCTGCCCTCCACACCGAAGAGGCCTATTTTGAGACGGTATGTCCTGAA
>NC_081561.1:24919155-24994150 GCF_022355385.1 Mustela nigripes | reverse complement strand
ACCAGCTCCAAGTGAACTTGCCAAGTAAGCGTCCTGTCCTCCAACCCAAAGGCTCTTTTCAGAGCCACTTAACTTTTTTACCAAGAAAGAGCTGTTGCGCTTTGTCTGTTGAAAAGTCTCGGTGACTGGATCCCGGACCATTCTCTTCAGGAGCACCTTGAGCACCCCGCGGATCTCCTGTAAGTGAAGCCAGATGTCGGGCTTGGCAGTCCGTGCATGTTGTGCACCGCGTTATGGTGGCGCCTGCCATCACCCAGATCCAGTCACAGCCCCTCCTACTTTGCCACAGCTAGACTTGATGTTGAGGGTATAGACGGGAACACTAAACAAAAGTCAAACACTGGTGCCTCAAGAGGCAAGGGGTGTTTTGAACCCTTCAGACCAAATTGAAAACTAGAGCGCAGGCCCGAAAGCTTCACCGCTGGATTCTGCCCCCTTCCTCCTTGCAAGCAAAGGTGGAGGGAGGTACGTGTCTGGAGCTTGTCGTGGGGGAAGGCGAGGCGGACTTTGCGGTGCCCTTGCAGGGATAGGAGTGTCCTGTAGACTCCGGTATGAATATTTGAGGGAAGAAAAAGAAGTTAGTGGATAAGGACCTCCGCTTGCTACGGCACAGTCCTCTCTGACTCTCAAATTAGGCAAAACAGAAGTAACTTACCTGAGGTCATACAGCCAAAAAAAAAAAAAAGTGGGGTGAGTGTAATTTAAGCTTCCGAACTTTGAGTCCCTACTTGTAGTAGGATCTACTGCCCGTTTTAGGTCATAATCCCCACATTTGGGAGGCTGGAGAGCATGAATGAAACCCCAGAACAGGTCTTGGCTCTTACCAGTCATTCTTACACAGCAATTAACTGATTTAAGTCTATCAGGCCTTAACTGTTCCCAGAGTCCAACTAGGTTCTTAGGGCCACCAGGGCCACTTCTAGGCTCTTGTGTCTTGCAGCACATTACATAAGGCATGGATCTTTTTATCTTTCCTCTAAAATGGGAATAAGTTGAAGATTACTTGGATAAATGTAAGGGAGCTTGCAGCTTTTAGTCCCTCGGTGTTCATTTGTTTTCTGCCCTTGTATCTTTTCATATGTATTAGAATCACATGAAATTATAAAAGTGAAGACACATTATTACAATAGGAAAGCATTTTGCTACAGGAAAGCAGTAAACCCATTATACTATGCCCCAAATTCTATGTATAATCCTCTGCCACCCTATTGCATCAAAGTATTGACAAAACAGCAATAATTTATTACTCTTCCCAGATTTTGAAATAAATCTGTGTAATAGTAGACCAACTCAAAGTGATCAGTTTAAGTTAACTATCTGTACTCTGCCTTCCAATAATCAGTGACTTCACCAGCAAATGAATGACACAGTGGATTTTAAAATGCTTTTCTTGCTACTCTTCCAAATCCAACTGTACCTCCTAAACCATTCTTCCAACCAATTAACTAATATTTTATTTAGCATTTACTATTCGTTACAGGCCGCTCATTGTATGTTGGCTTAGGGATGGGAATTCCTGAACTTTATTTCTCAGTTATCACTGGTGTTCCTGAAAATGGGTAAAACGTTCATTGAGGAAAATTTGGCAATATCTCTCAAAACAATGCATATATTTTTGAGCACCTGGGTGGCTCAGTTGGTTAAGTGACTGCCTTCAGCTCAGCTCATGATCCTAGAGTCCTGGGATTGAGTCCCACATTAGGCTTCTAGCTCCATGGGGAGTCTGCTTCTCCCTCTGACCTCCCCTCTCATGCTCTCTCACTGTCTCTCTTTCTCTCAAATATATAAATAAAAAATCTTTAAAAATAATAATAATAATAAAAGACCCTCTCTCTTTAAAAAAAAAAAAAAAAAAGAAGCATATATTTTTACAACCAGAAACACCACCTCTGGGGTGGCACCATGTACAAAATGGCATATTACAGGCTTTTGCAACAGCCTGGTTAGTAGAATAGATGACAAGGAGCAATCTGAGTGATCAAAAACGAAGGAATGAATTACAGGACATTATTCTGTCTGATGGTAAGAACAATTGAGAATGTTCTTCGTAATAACAGCAGCTGGTGTTTATTGCTTACCAAATAATGTCCTAAAAGTTTGCTTACATACATCCAATTACCAAATCTTTATAACAACCTGATGAGTTAAATTACTACTTGCCTGTTTTATAGATTATAAAATGGGGATTCAGAGAGGTTGAGTAAGTTTCCTGAGGTTGCACAGCTAATAAACAGTAAAAACATAATTTTAAAAAAAATCTGGCTTCTGAAGCCATATTTGCAACCACCGTGTATTATCAGCCTTCTCTGGGTATCGATATGGGATGATTTCCAAGATCTATTGGCAAGTGCAAAAAATACAGGATAGTATGCAGTAGAATTTTCTGCATATATGTTTATACGATTGCAAAATATCTCTAGAAGGTTACTAGGTAAGCTGTCATGGGGGAAGGGAGGATCTTTTCAATGGTAACCCTTTTATGCTCTTAAATCATGTATGCATTGCCAATAAATGAATGAATGGATGGATAAATAAATAAATAAATAAATCTGAGAATCCCCCTGCTCAAATATTGAGAAAATAATATTAATAAATAAATACTTCAGTAAAGATGTGTGTGGAAAACCTCAGGAGCACTGGAGAGATAATATTCCCAGTGTGTATGGGGGGGTAGGGGGGTAGTACAAAACTGTTCTAGGCAGGTGAAGTAA
The DNA here is from genome assembly GCF_022355385.1 of Mustela nigripes. Taxonomy (NCBI): domain Eukaryota; kingdom Metazoa; phylum Chordata; class Mammalia; order Carnivora; family Mustelidae; genus Mustela; species Mustela nigripes. Next base: position 24,991,439 of record NC_081561.1, on the reverse strand, counting down.
GAAAGTGGGTGTCACATTCCAGGAGTTCGTAATAGTTGGCGGGACTAAAGTCTGCAAGGGTAGGCAGAAGGGAGCAGCCCAAGGGGCTGACCAAAGAGTCTAACAGAATTTTATACCCGGGGCTTCATTTAGTACTAAGTGTGTGGTCCTTAAAATGATGAGAGGACCTCATGATAAAACAACTAGGTAGGAACTGTGAAGAGCTTATCAAGTAAGATTCTGAAATATGCCAAATTCTAGATGCCAATATAAGTGTTTGGTTTTTTAAGTGAAGCAGACTCTCAAATTATTTACTATCAATCCAGCATCTGTAGGATCTGGATCTCAAATTATTTACTATCAATCCAGCATCTGTAGGATTTCTTCACTCCATGAGCATGAAGGAGAGACAGAAAGCATCACCTGTCTGTTTTGGAAGCAGGGGAGGAATCTTACAAGTGTCTATTACAGGTTGAAGGGAAGACTTCATAATGCAACTTTGTTACTTTTGTAGCTTATGATCAAATAAGCCAGGGGATCAGAATGGCACACTGTGGGCGGATACAGGTCATGATCTGTGCAACAATGTCTACGAAGTCTCAGGAAACCCCTTATAAATCAAATCATACTCCTTTTTATCATACTCCTTTTTATTTAACTGAAAACAACCCAATAGCAGCTTCAAGCCCTGGCCCAGAACTCCATATCGGCCAGGCAGCATGGCAGGATCCCACAGGGCAGCCTTGAGTTCATATTTTACGTGAAGAAATAGAAAAGAGGTTGAAGAAGATTTCCTTTCAGACAAGACAATTGGGGCACCTAGCATCCTTTGATGGGGTTTTATCGTCTATTATCCGGGAGTCCTTTCGAGTGTGTTTATTGGCTTATTGTCAGTAAAAAGGGTCTTCTTTTTTTTTTTTTTCTACATTTAGTAGAGAAACATTCCCCATCATCTTTCATGCAAGTTTTTTTTTTTTCTAAATTGGTTTCCTTTAACCTCCCATTTTCCTCTCTGAACTTACTCTTCAGTCTGTCTCAGAACATGCGAGCAAGACAGAAACTGTGACAAAGGCCAGAATAATCCACAGAGCTTGCGACCATGTGTAACACGGACATAATTCAGCATCACGCATTAAAGGAAGCAGAATATGCACATTATTGCAAATCCCAGTTATTAGTCACACAAATCACTGGAGGGCCCATAACTTTACCTCTGTGTGTAAAGAAAATTAATGGCTCTAATCATAAAATAGGACCGTCTGTTATACAGCAGACACTAGTCTAGCACTGAGGAAACCCAGTGAAAAATAGTCGGTGAGATTTCTTGTTCTTGTGGCACATAGAGGGGAGGAGGGAGCCAGACAATCAGAAATAAATTAATAAAATCTAAACTATATCAACCCCTCGATGAAGTAGTTTGTATAAAATAAAGCAAGGAAGTGGGTAAGGAACTGGGAGTCCCAGCTTGAACTGGGAGACCCTTGCACAGGGTCTCGCTGGGGCACCAGCGCTGCATTGAGCGCTGACAGAGTCGCCATCTGGGGGAAGCTGCTCCGGGTGGAAGGAATTAGGGCAAAGTACCCCAGGCAGCTCCCTGCTTAGCATGTTCTGGAAACAGCAAGAGAGGACGGTGTGCTTGTAGCAAAGGGAGTAATGGGGTGAGAAGTTTTGCTTCACATGTCTGCCTGTTTCTCTGAGTTCAACTTAATGCCTGCCTTGAGCCTCAAAACTCAGAAGGTTTTTGCATAGTCGCAGGTAAGCTCTGCACAAAGAGAAAATGGCCCCATCTCCACCAGGATCTAGATCTAGGTAAGCAAATAACATTCTTATAAAACTCTCCCTAAAGAGGTGAATTCTAACAAGAATCTTGTTCCCAGCCATACATACCCCCAGCACCAAGACATCTGGAATGACACTGAGGGACTGATGTCCCAACAGATGGCTTTTTACTGCTTAATGGAATAATACATAGCGCTTAGAGGATGTGTTGGGGGGGAGTTTTCATAACCTTAGTCATCTACTTCATATTTTCAACTTTTCCCATTTCATCCAACTCTTGCAGACCCCAAGGCTAACAATTATGTAAACAGTCCTCATTTTGGGAAGTCTATAACAAGATCGTAAACAGGCCCTAAAAAAACATGAACCCTGATATTCATTAACAAATTATTTATGGTGACAAAAAAAATTGAGGACAGTCCTCTTGGGCAACACTGAGGGAGTAGATAGGGACAACTGCTGTTTCTAGAGGGGGGTTTTGGGGGGGTTACGGTGACTGCAGAGTAAGCGAGCCCAAACTTTGTTGCCATAAAGCAAACATTTTGTTATATTCATGGATTCTGTGATCAGGATGCCTCTGGGATGTCTGGGGCCTCAGATGCGAGTTTTCCTGGACCAGGGTGGTTTTGGGGATAGGTGCTGAGGACTGGAATCATCTGCGGGCATCTTCAGTCACTTGTCTGTCATGTGACAGCCAGGCTGAGCCAGCTATAGGGTATGGGCTTCTTAACAGGATGGTGGCCTCACCGTGGTCAGACTTCTCATGTGGTGGCAGACCATTGCAAAGGTGATCTCCCAGGACACCCAAGCAGAAACTGGGACCTCCCACCTCAGAATAAAAGTCAGAGTCCTAACAAGGCCCTACACTGCCCTACAAGTTGTGTGTCTGATGATTCGGGATAGAAGGGGACAAAGGTGGGAGCAGGAATGTCACTGTTAGAAAAGGCCCCTGAAAACCAGACGAAATAGACAAGGTCAGTTTACAAAATCTGCAGGGCCCTAGGGATAATTCTTTGTCTAGGATTCCTGAGAATCTCAGGACTTCCAGCCCCTCTGGTCCTGACCTGTAAAAGCCATTTGTGCCCCCATCCACGGAGAGGACTACAGCACTCACACGTTTTCAAAATAACCCTTCAAGGGGCGGTACGGTTTTGATTGGAAAAGCGGGGGGGGGGGGGGGCTTAATTTTAGTAATTGACATTTAGCGCCTCCGTGATGCATATTTATCATAAGAGGTACCTGTTAGGAAATGGCCCCCGCCGGCCCCATGGTGTAATGGTTAGCACTCTGGACTTTGAATCCAGCGATCCGAGTTCAAATCTCGGTGGGACCTTCGTTGCTTTTCCTTTACAATTTCTTTTTCTTTTTCATTTTTCTTCCTGCTATCTCCCCTCTTAAAACTAACATTCCCCCCTCCCCTCTCTATCCCCTCGTAATCCAGCCAATACAGCAGCCAGAACGAGCACTAATATAATCGGAAGGAAGTCTGAGCCCACAGACCAGGGGCAGAGAGCCGCGCAGGAAGCAGCCGCCAATCCTGGAACTGTGCGGGGACCCGGAGGTGGTGTCGGGGGAAGTGGGGGTGGGGGGTGGGGTAGGGGCAGTGTTTGGGACGTGTAACCTGAGAAGAGCGGGGGACCTGGCCTGGGAACGCAATCCCGGCGGCCTGGCCTCTCCCCGCGCGGCGCTCAGAGGATGGCGTTCACGCCCACGGCCGAGCAGGTGCACTCGCCGTCCGCGGCCTTGCCCTCGGGCCACCCAGTCCCGCCGCAGCTGCCCTCGCCTTTTCGTGCTACCGCTGCTCTCGAGGGGGTCGCGCTGGGAGACTGTGCCCTCGCTCGTGCGGGCGGCCGCCGCTGGTGGCCCCGTAGAGGATTCTCACCCAGGACAAACCTTTCGGCTCTCGAGGGGCGGCTTGCTCCCTTCGGTGACCGCCGCCTTTACCTGCCCACACCTCCAGCCTCGCCGTCACTGTTCCTGCCACGCACCTACCCCCGCCCCCATAGCTTCTAGTCACCCGCCAGGGTGAACTGGTTTCTATTTTCCCAGTTTTGTCCTCCTCTCTGGCCTCTTGTTATGAGGTCCGGTTCTCTCCCCACTGCTCCTTTATTAACTTAGACCTTTATTCATTTATTAATTTAGACTATTTATTAATTAGACCATTATTAACTCAGCCCTTCTCCCTGAGGCCATCCTTGGCTCCCTTTATCTGGGCTTAAGTGCTTCCTCTGTCTCTCCTCAGGACCCCAAAACCCCCTTTTCATACTTGTCCTAATTGCTTGTTTAATAGGCCCTCCCCCAAGTTCAAGGCCTCACGTTCTCCAGCGAGAGGGCTTGGTCCTGGGGCCTGTTCGCCGCTCCGCTCTCCGCCCCGCAGACCCCCCGCTGACACAGGAGCTCCCAAAGACGTGCTGAGCCCAGAGCCTTTCGCCTGTTCTGGTTAGATCATCCCAGAACCCAGAAGAGCTCTTGTCCCTGCTGGGTTCTCAGACGTTCTGCTCTGCTTCTTCCCAGATTTCCTCTGCCTCTTTTTCCTTTGATGACCCCTAGTCTCTGCCCACACTAAGAATGAGCTTGGCCCAAGACTGGAGCACCAGTCTCCTTGGAGATAAACATCAACCATGACTTTTTTAAAAAGTCATCTTTTAAATTTAATTTAATTTAATTTTTATTTTTGTATTTATTTGAGAAGGAGTGGGCAGGCAGGGCGCGGGAGAGTGGGGAGTGGAAGAGCAAAGGGGAAGCAGACTCCCTGCTGATTGGGGGGCCCAGACCAGGGGCTCAGTGCCCTGACAGGGAGATTAGGACCTGATCCAAACCCAGCAGTCCAAGGCCCCAACCATGGCTTCTCTTAATGAGACCCCTCGGTAGCTAAAGGCAGGAGGGGTGGGCGTGGGGGGGGGGTGGACCATTGTAATTTGCATGTTTTGGGTGAAAATTCACCTCCGGAAAGAAAGGCTCCTTTCACTGCATTCCTGCCCAGTCGTCCTGAGCTCTGCAGGGGCCTAGTTTTGATTCCTGTTGGCTGCAAGGGGCCCAGTCTGCCAGGGGCCCAGCCTCTGGAAAGCACTAATTGCACGTTTGTGAGTAAGTTGAAGATTTTTGAGTGCTCCCCAGGAAGCAGGGTTTGGGGCTGAAGATGCCCTATTTCCTTCCTCAGGAAGGAGGCACTGGCTTCCGAACTGGGCCCTTCCTGGGCTCTTACTCGTGCCCCACCTTGGCTCCCATCACAGGCAACTGAGGGAGGGAAGGAGGCCCACGGGAGGAGACCACGAGCAGCACCGAAACCCTGTTCGCTAAACGGAGAGCCGCGCTGCTCAAGTCGGGGCTGCCTTTAGAACCCCGCAGGGTCAAGGCCGTCGGAACTGCTCTTCCCTTTGGCGTTACAAGATGTGACCAAACTACTGTATTCATCGCTGACTAGTTTTGCGAAGGAAAGAGAAATCTGCGGATTTCTCAGCGCACGTTTAAGAGTATTTCCTTTGTGAGGACCTTTTCCTTATCTCTGCCAGGCTTTGACAGTTTGGACTCACCTGTGGAGGACTGTCACCCTCCTTCCTGGGGACCTCCTACCACCTCTCGGCAAACAACCGACCGACCTTGACCATCCTCCACCTGTCGTAGCTTGAGGAAGATTCCCAGCCTGGCTTTCCAGAACAGACCCAACTGTGCAGTAATTGCCACCCTGCAGAACTCCCGCTGCAAGGGGCTCCCGAGCGAGCCCTGGCTTTTGCAGGGGGAGTCCGCGTTGTCGGGGTGGGCTGCCCGCGTCTGCGGTGTTGCGGGCTGTTTCCTTTCGCTTCTCTTGGCTGCGCTTTACGCTCCACGTCCGCCAGGGGGCGCGCCGCCCTCGAAGCGCGGCTCCGCGGAGCCCCGAGACCAGGGGGCAGCAGCCCCGCCCCGCGCAGGCCGGAAACTGCATTACCCCCCGCCCCCCGCGGTCCCGCTGCCACAGGCTCCTGGAAGGGCACGTGCAGCCCCGCGCGCGGAGGAAGTGGCCGCGGCCCTCGCTCGCTCGCACGCCGAGTGCTGTCGCGGGAGACCCAGGTAGCTCCCTCGCGCGCCGGGGCCGGACGGCACCCCGCGTGCTGCGAGACGCGCCCCTCCGCACACACACGCGCATTCCCGCGGGCCGCGCGGGTTTGACAGGGGGCGCCCAGGCGAGTGCGGGCGACGCGCGCGGCAGCTGGCGCCGGGCCTGGACGGGAGTTCGGGGGCCTCCCCTGCGCGCGCTTTCCGTCCGGGCGGAGGACGCGAGGCTGGGCGCTGCTGCGGGAGCGCTCCCGAGGGCCCCTCCCCGCGACCCGAGGTGCGCCAGGGCCGCGGGGATCCTCCTCCCCCGGCCCCCAGTGCCCCCCGCCACACACGGGTATCCCCCCCACCCAGGTGCCCCCGCGACCCTCCTCCCGCCCCAGTCCTTGCGCGAACAGGCCCCCCCCCCCCCCGGGCTTTGCTGAGACCCTCCCTCGGGCGGTCCGCGGGCTCCGCCGCCTCCGCAGTTAGGACGGTCGTTGGTGGAAGGAGCAGAGTCTGAGGAAGCAGCGTGAGGACCCCAGGGCTCTGCCCCAGGTGTGTCCCCAGTAAAGGAGCGACAGTGGTGTCCCACCTCAGGGCGGCCGTGAGCCTGAGGTGCGGAACACGACGAAACCCCCGTCCCGGGGCCCGCACCTCGGGGACGGTCGGTCTCCGTCACGGCCTCTCCTGTTCTGCGGCGAGAACCACTTCCCACCCCGCGAGGGCGGGAATTCGGGGCTGGCGGGGGCGCGCCTGACGTGTGGAGTCGGGGCTCTGCGTGACACTCTGGTGCAGAAGGTGCGCGACAGGTGCCGGTCCACAGCGCCCCAGAGCAGGAAAACGCGGCGCGCTTCTGAGCACCTTTCAGCCGGCGGGGGTGGGGGCTTGGGGAGGAAAAACTCTGCCCTTTATGAATCAGAGAGGGTGACCTGGCAGGTGGGCCCCATGGTGTAATGGTCAGCACTCTGGACTCTGAATCCAGCGATCCGAGTTCAAGTCTCGGTGGGACCTTGATCTGAGACTTTTATCCATGTCCTGATCATTCCCCTGACTTTACCAAACCCTTTCTTTTCCAGCCCCTAGAAATTGGCATCCACAGACCCGTGACCTGAATGGGGGAATCCCAACCCTTTTATTAAGTTCCAATACAATTTTCTTTTTCATATACTGAATACTTATGAAAAAATATACAATCACTTTTTATTGATCGCAAAGACAACTCAAAGCAGAAGAAAAACACTTAAAATAGAATTAAAAACACTTGAAATGACTAAAAATCTCAATTTTTATGTTTTTCTGCTTTAGACTAGTATGATAGGGTAATTAATCACAGCCTTTAAGCATATAAATGCAACATTTGGGGACCTAATTCTGTGACAGTTACAGAATAGAAATGCTTTTAAAAGAGAAAGAAGAATTCGTGAACGTTTTTCAACTGTTCAATAAAAGCATGCCATATTTTTTAAATTGAGGTATAATTAATACATAACATTACTTTCAGGTGTACAACATAATAATTTGATATATGTATTGTAAAATGATCACAATAAATCTGGTAACATAGTTACAATTTTTTTTTTACTTGTGATGAGAACTTTTCAGATCTCCTCCCTTATCAACTTTCAAATCTGCAAATCAGTATTATTTAGGACAGTCACCACGATGTACATTACCTCCCCAGGACTTACTTCTCTTGTAACGAAAACTTTGTACCTTTGAACCCTGGTTCTTGCCTTTTGCCATCTTCTGCCTCCACAGCCACCAACTGGTTCTCTGTATCTATGAGCTCTTTTGTTTGTTTTTCTGCTAGATTCCACATTCAAATGAACTCATATGGTATTTGCCTTTCTCTGTCCTACTTTTTTCACCAAATATATATTTTAGAGAATGCTGATGCATATCAAATCGTTAGAGCTTTTAGTTTCCAATGGACAAAATCCAATCGCTAACAGGACTCTTTCTTCATGTCCAAATTTTACCATATGCTAGCAGTTACATTCGTTGGAGTAATTTAAATTTATGAGGAAACCTTTTAGAAGACCACTGGAACAAACATGGAGTTTGTCACCTTCCCTTTCTCTCTTCCAGGGATAAGATTTGCCTCCCCTTTGAAATGAGCAAAAAGGGAATTATACAATCATTTGGGGAGAGAGGTGGAAAATATCACACATTCCTAGAAATCAGATACAGTGTCAGTGTTGGATTTTATTAAATGGCCTGCACTTCCTTTCTGAGGCCATCTCCCCGTCCAGACGCAGGGAAATCAAAAACACTTAGCAGAGGATGGTTTCGATCCATCGACCTCTGGGTTATGGGCCCAGCACGCTTCCGCTGCGCCACTCTGCTCCACTGAGACTAGACTTACCTTTATTATTTATCATGGGAAGGATCAGACCCTTGCCAGTTTGATTCACACCTCTTTCACTTCCCTCTCCAGCCTTGGCCTCCGCAGGACCGCCTCCTCCTGGAAGTCGGCGGGAACCTCCGGGAGCCGCTCTGCGCCCGGCCCCTGCACCCCAGCGGGCTAGGAGGCGCGAAGAAGTCCGGCTTCCCGACCCCCGGAGCGACTGGGATAGAGGGGTCTGGGGAGCGGACCGCGCGGCTCCTGCGGTTTCTGCCTCTGCCTTGGGCTTGGAGCCAAGGCCGTACCTACGGCCGGTGCCCACGGCCAGTGCCCTCCGGCCCCCGGCACCCGCTGACCCTGCGCGCCTTCCTCTGCTCCATCACCAGCTCCTGCACCTGCCTTTGCAAGGGTCTTTCCGCCTTCACCGAAGACCTGTGGGCAGAGCCCCAGGGCACTCAGGGTGTCCGTTACTGAGGAAGGGGAGGGAAAATCATTTTCTCTCTACCCTTGGAAGCCCTTGGCTGGAAACTCTGTCACAAGAGAGCAGCAAAAGAAAAACACAAGTTTATTAACACTTATACCTCCTGGGTGTCTGGGAGAGACCCGCGGGAAAGGAGCCCCTCCCCCATGTGGGCTGGAAGGAAATCCGGTACCACCGTCCCCTAAGGACAAGAGAGGAACGTGTGCAGGAACAGGAGAAAGCTGAGGGATTCCCGTGCACAAGAGGGATCCCCAGCAACACAGATCCAGCCCCCCACTCCAGGTGACCCAGGACCACAAGATATGGGGGCCTGGCATTTGCCATCTAGGGATGAGCCTCAGCAGCTTATCTTGTAACCCAGCCCCTGCTCCCTGAGGCCCACCAGGCCCTTGCCCCTCTCTCCGGGAGCTGGAGGCCTTGGGAGACCAAGGAGGCTGCCCACCAGGTATCTAGACACAATCTCCTTCCTGGATTCCTTTTGCGGTGTTCTTCCATCATTCCTGCAGGATTTCGTCGTCGGCATCCTCTGCGAGGTACTTCTATTCAATCTTTCAAGGCCTGTCTATGACAATGTACTCCTTCTACTCTTGTTCTTCTGAGAAAGTCTTTTTCTCCTGCACCTTGAAGGGTAGTGTCATTGTAATAGATTCCACACATGTAGCTGTTTCTCTCAATGCTTTCAATATTTGACTCCACTCTTGGTGCTTGGATGGTTTCTGAGGAGAAGGCCGCCAGCATTCTTATCCCGGCTCCCCTCCAGGCAAGGCCTTCCCACCTCCTTCATCAAACCACCATAAAAGCCCTCGACTTTAGTCTCATCTTTGAGTCTGCCTTCCTCAGGAAGGTCCACGCCCTGTAAAACGTACATAAATGTGTGTGTGTTCCTCCCGTTCATCTGTCTCTGAGTCTCATTTCCACACCCAGCCAGGGACCCTAAGAGGGGAAAGAAAAATGTTCCCTTCCCTGAAAGCTCTTGGTACATTAATCATTTCCTGGTCTGATGACTCCAAAAATTTCCCCTAAGAATCTAACTCTCGGGCGTTCTCTGTCTCTAAAACTTGTGTTTTTGTCTTTCAGCATGACTTGTCACTTTTCTGAAAGCCAAACACGAGTGCTGGTGAAAGGAACTGAGGTCAACAGGCCTCCCACTTCCCCCCATGGGTGGGCACAGAAGGGGCTGGGAGTACCCACCCCTCAGGTCTGTTGGGTTCTGGCGGACAGTCTTCCCCACGCACAGGCCTTGTTAGGGAGAATGACGGCTTTGAGGGTATATTTAAATGGTCATTATTGCCCTCCCAGGAGGGGTGGGGGGAGAGTGTGGGAAGGGATTTTGTTCTCCAGTCTTCACTGGGAGAACCTGGTAGGACTCCCAAGGGTAAAAGTCATACAAGTGTGGGGGCTTCTGTAGGAGTGGCTGCTTCTGGTTTTTGACTTCATGCTTGTCCACAGGAAACCTCCAGCAACTCCTGGTTGACCTGTTCCTCCCTCATACTGGTTCCGGGGTGGTTTCCACAACAGTGAGCTGGGATGCCTCCCAATGCGGTTGACCCTGTTGACCGCAGTTCTTTGACGGAGCTAAGAAAAGTTGTTAATTTTCAGTTTGTTTAGCTATTTTGTCATTCCGAGGACAGGAGCGACAACTTCTAAACAGTTGATGTGCAGGATGGGAAACAAGAAGTCGTCCAGTTCAGTTTTATCGAAGATATGTGCATTGCTTGGGTGAGTCTCAATCATTCTTACCTCTAAATTAATGACCCTTGGCATAACTATGGAGTGCATTAATTAAATGGATGAGTTACAATGAGACCCTTAGTGGTTTCTGAGCACTACGTATCTGCCCATCTATGTTGTTTAGTAATAAATATTTAATTTATGGTTTCTGGATTCAGTAAGTTTTCAGGAGGAAGGGCATGGGGGTGGGGGCTGTTGGTGCTCAAGACCAGCCAAGTAACTAGACTGTGCCTATAAGAGCAGCACATTATAAGACCCCTTCACCAGAAGCAGACTTTGTACTTCCCAGTAACGATGCAGGTAGGCTGGGTCTGAGGACCCCTGGGGGGGGTGTCCCACAGGACAATCAAGAGGGTCCTTCACACAGGATAGAAATCAAACATGAGCCAGAGAAAGTGAAAACGCAGTCTGGAGAGACAGGGTAAGCATCAGACCATACTCAGATAAAGCAGAGATGTTGCAATTATGAGACCCTGAATTTAAAACAACTATGATAACTATGTTAGGAGCTCATGGATAAAGTAGACAACAGGCAAGAACAGGGGGGCAATAGAAGCAGAGAGAGGGAAATGCTACAAAAGGGTCAAAAAGAATGCTGGAGGTCAAAAGCACTGTTACAGAAATGAGAAGCATCTCAGATGGGCTTATTGGCAGATCGGACATGGCCGAGCAAAGAACCTCTGAGCGCGAGAACATCTCAATAGAAACTCCTGAAACTGAGAAGCAAAGTGGGAAAGACCAAAGAAAAGAGAACAGAATATCCAAGAACAGTGATATATAAAAGACATTACATAGGCATAATGGAACAGAAACGATATTTAAACAGAAAGAACAGAAAAAAATATTTGAAACAACAATGACTGAAGAAATTTCCCAGATGAATGTCAGACACCAAATTACAGACCCAGGAAGCCCACAGAGCACCAACCAGGAAAAATGCCAAAAAATTACACGCAGATGCATCATTTTCAAACTACAGAATAAGGAAGATAAAGAAAAAAGAATTGCTGAGAGCTGCTAGAGGGAAAACAATTACCTACAGAGGATCAAAGGTGAAACTTTTCAGAAACCAGGCAAGCAAGGGAAATGAAGTGTTTAGTGTTGAGAGAAAAACCCACCAATCCAGACGTCTGCATCCTGTGAAATTATCCCTAAAAAGTGAAGAGGAGAGGACACAAATTAGTGATATCAGAATTGGAAGAGGGGACAGCACTACAGATCCCATGCATATTAAAAGGATAATAAATGACTGATATGAACAACCTTTATGCCCACGTTATGGATAACCTAGATGAAATGGACCAGCTGACATTGTGAAGACAAAATTTGCCGAAACTCACACAAGAAGCAATAATCTGAACAGGCCTATATGTATTTAAATAATAGAATCAAAAACTAATAACATTCCAAAACAGAAATTTCAGGTGCAGAAAAGTTCACGGTGAATTCTGCCAAACATTTAAGGAAGAAATTATACCAATTCTCTATGATCTCTTTCAAAAGGCAGAAGCAGAGGGAATGCTTCAAAACTTACTCTATGGGGCCAGCGTTACCCTAATGCCAATATCAAACAGACATTACAGGAAAAGATGACTACAGACCATCGTCTCTTACGAACACAGATATAAAAATCCTCAGCAACATAAGAGCAAATCTCATCCAGCAGCGTATAAAAAGAGTATCCCATGGCCCAGTGGAATTGATTCCAGGTGTGCAAGGCTGGTTCAACACCGAAAATCAAACCAACAGGCTAAGCGAGAAAAAGTACATGACCAGACCAAAAGATGTAGAAAAAGCAGTCAACAAAATCCAACTGCCTTTCATGATAAGGACTCCCAGCAAATGTCTGTACTTTGTGCTCCGTTTTGCTGTGAATCGGAAGCAGCTCTTCAAAACAAAACAATTAAAACATAAATAAATACCTATGTTAGAAAAGAAAGTGGTTTCTGTTTGTGGGATTTGGGGAAAGGAATTGCAGTTTTGAATTTCCGGCTAGGCAGGGAAGAAATGAGAGCCATGCCTGGGAGTCTGGCGGAGAGAGGGGGCCTTAACTAGGGCCCCAGGAGGACTGGAGAGCGGAGGCCACTCCAGAGTCTGAAGGCAAAGCCTGCAGAGCGCGGTCGGCATTTCCACGCTGGGCGAGCGGCTGGGAAGGAACTCCGAGGGATGCAGGAGTCACACGCAAGCTTGGTGAGCGCCGGGGTGTTTGCGAGCATTCTGGTGCCGGCCGCGGTTTGAGCAGAAGGCGCGCAGAGCTTCAGCCCTTAACACGCCTGGGAGCTGGAGAGCTCCTAGCCCGGGCGCGCTGCTCCTTTGGGGCCCGTTTGCTGCCGCAGCTGCGGTGGAGTCGGTAACAGCCCCCCGCGGTTGCAGGAACCAGCGCCGGTGCCTGCGGAAGGAGTGCGCGTCCAGAGTGCAGGGGCGCGCAGGAGGGTTTCCGTAGTGTAGTGGTCATCACGTTCGCCTCACACGCGAAAGGTCCCCGGTTCGAAACCGGGCGGAAACACACCCCCCCCGCCCCCGGCGGCGGGTTAGCTTTTCCTTCCCTTTCACAATTAGATCGCGCGTTTCCTGGACACCTTTCACGCCAGCATCCCAGTCAAACCTACCCATGAAACAACAATGACTTGCTGTGTGGAATCGAACCCAAGTTACAGAGTCCCAGGAATAGGGACAAGGTGTGTGCCCTAGAGCCAAGGCCAGGTGACATTTACTGGGACTTAGAAGGAAGAGTTATTTGAGGAAAGAACATGAGCGAGAAATATAGTGTTGGAAAGAAAAATCTTCAACCAAGTGTATTTTCACAGGTTTTGTTTGTAGAGTGTAACATTCCCGCATCAGTACCTTCTTCAAGCTCTCTGCAAGTACTCGGTCATGGACCATCGCCTGGGATTCCATTCCACTTTCAGGTGTCCTTTAAAATCCAGTCTTTGGGCAAAAAAATATTGCACTCCCAGAGACGACTGGCTTCCTGGTTCCCAACCTGGGCATTTGTCCCAGGCCAGACCCTTGATTCAATGCTCTGCGGTGGCTGGTTGGAAATCTCAGAACTTATGAACAAAAAGTCCTGCGTTCTCATTTTGCACTGGGACCACAAGTAGTGTAACAAGTTCTTCTCCAAGAAGATCACAAAGGGAACAATCATCCAAGTTCAGTGTTCCTTACAGGGAGGAGGGGGAAGCTGAGAAGAAGGCCACCCTCTGCTTGACAAGAAATGTGCAGGTCACTGAGGGTGAGAGGATGCGTTTGTAGACTATGGTAACACTTGAAGACACACCCTAGAATATCAAAAGATAAAGATCCACTAAAGCATTAACACTTTATTCTAGGGTTTGACGATTTTTTCCAGCCGTTTCTTTTCATCTGAGTCCTTCAGGACTCACTCGACTCCCGTCTCTTGTTACAACTTTCTTGTTTTCCCATGAGTTTCCTTTCTGTATATTTCAGCACTAAGCGTTCTTACTCCTTCAAGATTCCAACACGTGGCTCTATTTTTCAAAATATTCAAGGACGTCTTAGAGAATGCAGAATCATGGGAGAAGGAGAGATTGTTATCACAGCACTCAATTTATACAATATGCACATTTTATCTCTTTTTTGCCTTCTCTTCGAATTATATTCAAAACAAAATGTGAAGGGAGACTGCACGTTTCTTAGGAAATGTGGAGCGTAGCTACAAAAGTTTAAAATTAAGAAACTATAGCTCGTCTAGTTCATAGCATAGACTTTGCTAATTCATGGGACTAATTCTCCAGCTCCTTTACAAAGTGACTCAGACAGGTAGACTGGCCATCTTTGGCTTCAATAAGCTATAACCCCAAGTTTGCATAAAACCACAAAGGGAAAGGCCCTGCTGGGATTTGAACCCAGGATCTCCTGTTTACTAGACAGGCGCTTTAACCAACTAAGCCACAGAGCCTCACAGTCTGTCCTTCTATCTCACTTATTGTTTTAAAATTTCACACTTTAATCTGTGTTCTTATTTCAGCAATTTCTTTAGGATTTAGCGAGAAAGTGAACCTAAACTCCAGTCAGAACCAAAGAAGAACACTCCCTCTGTGGAACAAGAACTGCACTGAGAAGCCCAAATTGCTTGGCACTGAGACCCTTAGGACCAGCCAGGAGCCTGCCCTTCCAACTCTGTGGGTGACCGATGGGAGAAATAAGACCCTGGATTTGATCCCTATGCCCCCTAACTTTTGACCTCCGATGATGCTGTCTCCTCCACAGGCAAAAATACACTCCCTCCCTCTCAGTCGGATTCCTTTGTGAAATCCAGGATGGCGTCATCCAAATTAGGGGAAGGCTCAGGTGAAGTTCCTCAGGTGGGAAAGCTCAAGCCAGATTCTTCGTAAGTGGAATATCTGTGGACTGAAGGTCCAAGTCCCCCGTCTTCACAGACCGGCATCAGAGGCAGAGGCTAAACACCATCCACACTCCCGTTCAAAGAGAACAAAACCAGGGGACACACCGAGTCCCAGCAGTTCCAGAGGCCAGTGGGCACAGGATGCCATTTGACTGCAACTCAGTCGTGCTGGCTGGGAACTGTCCTCCGGACTCCTGGCTGCTCCGTCCCACTCATCCGTCCTGTTCATACGGCATTTCTTTTACTGAGACTTTGTCCCAAACTTTGCTCGTTTCGTGCTGTCCTCTGGCTTTTTGAGTCCGCACCGTCGGCGTTCAGTCACCATGCTCCTGACACCCCTGCGATGTCATGAACATTGCTGGAGTGGATTCCTTTAGACCTGGAGTCGGCAGACGATGACCCCAGGCCACATCTGGCCAGCTGCCCGTTTTTATAAAGTTTTCTGGGAACACAGCCACACTTACTTTCTCATATTTTCTGTGGCTGCTTTCCTGATGCAGCAGCAGATGTGAGTCATGTCGACAGACAAGCCTAAAATATTTGCCATCCGGCCCCCTCAAGAAAAAGTGTTCCAACCTCCGTATTAAACAAAAACTGCGTTTGCAAACCTGGGAACAGGAGTCCCTTGTCTACCTTGGCTTCCGATACAGCTGCTGGCGGGGCGCACCCCCAGATTTTGTGGGTTTGTGAATGGGACACGTAGGACATGTCCTGAAGACCCTTAGAGGTTTGTTGTTCTGCTGAGAGACCACCTTAGCTCACCTGGCCTTGCCAACAAAAGATTTTCCAATCACACCTTTGGCTGCTGGCGGGGCTCTGGACTTAACATTTGCCTGAAAGGCATCTCTTAATTTCGGTGTTGGTTTTCATCTGCAGCAGCGGGGAGTAAGAAACAGCTTTCTCTTTCAAGCCCTTTCAGCTTGGGCTCATTGGTATTTAACTGTTCTTCCCTTAGCTTAAAGCTCTCATCTCACATTTTACCATAAACGGCGAGAAAGGCTGAGCCGGCTGTCAGCACTCTGGCCGGAAATCTCTTTAGCGACACGAGCCAGCGTGGAGGTGTCCGTTCTACGACAGTGCGGGCGACGGTGTGGATGAATTATCTGCTGCTCCATTAAGAAAACTTTTTCTTCCAAGTTCAGGTAACACTTTCCCTGGGAGCCCTGTGTCCCACCTGGTTAGGATGGGTCCAAACCTAAGGTTCTGCATTTGTTCAGAACCCCCAACCCCCGCAATGTGCCTTAAATCACAAGGAGGGGGGACCGGAGCCTAAAAACTGCCACTAGGCACCAAGCTAAAACCTGTCAGGCCCATCGCTTCTCTTTCCTTTCTGTCAGGGACCAAGGTCCTGTGGTGACAGCGAGGGTCAGAAAATGGTTATTCACGGATGTGTGTCTGCCATCCTGGCTGTGTCCGGGACAGGGCAACTCCGACCCCGGCCAGGGGTCACAGGTGAAGGGATTCACAGGTGGAGGGAGGCGTCCTCGGCATGCAGAGCTCTCCTGCAACAGCGCTAGGATTTTCAGTTCCATCCGTGTTGCTCCAAGGTTGCAAACTATCACCACAGCATAAATGTGCATGCATGTACACTGCCCAATAATGAAAATCAAAGTTCCCTCCAATTTCACAAGGCCACACCCAGTGCTGTGGCTGACATCCTTCCATGTGCCCTGTCACGGCGGGATCTGAGGGGTGGGGAGGGCGGGGAAAGATCCAGAAGCAGGAGCAGAATGGCTCCGTGCTTCACGGAGACATTTTTCACTTGTGTAAGTTCTCCAGGACGACATCCCTCGATGTCAAACCCCTCCAGTAGGCTATGGGTGTTCTTTCCTTCCCAGTCCTACGATAGCGGGTTTTACTCAGTTTTTACTCTTGCCAATCAAATGGTGGTAGAGTATCATCTCTTTTTACCTATTATTTCTGTGGTGATAAATGATTTTGGAGATTTTTGCACAAGATTTGTTGGTCTTCCTAGATCTCTCTCCCCTAAATTGCTTGTCCTATCCTTGGCCCATGTCCTTGTGATCTCGCTGCTTGTCATGGCTTCTTGCTATGATATCTTCTCTCTCTTCATCTCCCCCCACCTATCTGGGGA
The DNA here is from genome assembly GCF_022355385.1 of Mustela nigripes. NCBI lineage: Eukaryota > Metazoa > Chordata > Mammalia > Carnivora > Mustelidae > Mustela > Mustela nigripes. The sequence goes on along the minus strand of NC_081561.1, from coordinate 24,974,650 downwards.
CAATTTAAATATATTCTCCCATGATATCACATTTATCTATGTTTCTATTATGTCCTTTATTTTACATATTTTTCATTTTAATGGAAGCAAATGCTAGAATATATTTCTTTGTTGTTTGTGCTCTTGAAGTTTTTAAAGGTTTTCCTCAAATAAATAAATAAATAATAATAAATAAAACTTCTTCTCTGCTCACAGCACATGATGATATTCTCCCACATATACTTCAAGTAGCTTTATTTTTTACTTTCACACCTAAGAATTAGACTGAATCACTGATTCTGCTGTGTAGCCCCTGTGCAGAACAGCAGGACTGGGATATTTTGGAAAGCTCTGTGTGTGTCCATACCTGATGGAGTCTCTCTCTGATCTGTCTTGTGTGGAAGCCTGCAGTGACATCCAGTCCCGTCCCCCGCCCAGTTCTCACCCCAGCACTGAGGGATCTGGGTTTCCTTCAGGGCTTGGGAGGTACAGGACTCTTCCAGGCGATGTCTCCTTTCTAGGAGTTGAACGTTGATCTGGCCAGAGACAGAACCCAGAGCGGGACCACCGAGCACATACTCAGGTCATTCCTTGCCCGGGAATTTATGAGGCAAAGAGAAAGATCTGGATGGGGACTCAGTCGGTCTGAACATTCAGCATGAAGGATGGACTTCCACATCAACTGACATTCTGGGAAGAGCTATCTTCAGACCCTCTGCTTGTCTTATACCCCTGACATAACCCCCTCATACCGGGGTGCCTTCCCTCAGCGACTGGAGAGCCCCTGTCACACACGAGGTGTTCTGTATTATTATATAAATTTATTACATTGCAGCCTGTGCGCCAGAATATAATTTCAGCGACCCCATATGTCCCATTTGGGAGCTGCTTTCATTTCCTTAAATTCCCCAGGACCTCTTTTCGTGCCCTTGACTGAGGGTAGTCAGCAGACAGATGACGTTAGTTAGATGAGGGTGCTGAATGGAATTTGGATTCTTGGGGTCCCTCTATATCAGAGTTGGGGGGTATGGGGGTCTTACTGTCTTTGCAGCCCGCATTGAGCTTACTGTGCTCCTTTGTGGACATACTGGGTGTCGCTGGAAGTGTCTTGTCATTAAAATCAAAGTCACAAAATCCAGCTGCCTCTGTGAACACTAGGGATTTCCAAATGTCTCCCCAGGGCGAGCTCGTGTTCACTTTCTGTCCCCTGGGGCACAGCCCTACAGCCTCCAGCGCTCGGGGGCGTCTGCAGGGGAGGTGGACGAGAGCAGGAGCCCTGGTTTCTTCCGGCAAAATCCGGGCCACGCCTGCAGGCGACAGAGGGAGCAGGTGCACCTTCCGGCCACGCCTGCAGGCGACAGAGGGAGCAGGTGCACCTTCCTCACTCTCTGCCCCTCCCCCACGCGTTTTTCTTCTCGTTTCAAAAGACACAAAAAACATCGGTTTCTCTGCAACACAGGCGGTGATCTCGCGAGCGGAGTTCAGGGAAAGCGTGCTGTCTTCTCTATCACGACTTCCTCGTCCGATTCTCCGGCCGCGGCGCCGAGACACTGGTTCCAATAAAAAAGTACTTGCCGAGGGCAAGAGCCCAGCCACCGGGATGGCCGAGTGGTTAAGGCGTTGGACTTAAGATCCAATGGGCGTGTGCCCGCGTGGGTTCGAACCCCACTCCCGGTAGAGCAGGTTTCCGTCTCTGCAGCCCGTTCGGGGAAGCGCCGTCCTCCAGCAGAGCCTGGGGGCGGGTCCCGCGTCTGCTTTTCTGTCCCCCGCGAACGCGGTAGGAAATGTTAGCTCGCTCTGCCTCCAAGCAGTAAGGAGATAGTACCTGCGCCAACTGCTTTCGGCCCCGGCCCCATCGAACTGCCAACCTAAGAACTCTCCCACGTGCACAGCCCCTCTAATAAGATTTCACTCCGGGCCCCGCAGTTGCAAGGGGGTGGAAGCCTGGGGGCTTTGCCCTTGAGGCCACAGGGAAGAATCCCTCTTCCCTGCGGCCCCTGCGAAGCGAGCACCACCCGCCGCGGGATTTTTTCTGTTTCCAAAGGTCGTCAGAGCTCTCGGGCGCTGCCCTTCCAGCTCGCCCCAGAGAGCAGGGGTGAACCCTTCCCAGCAGAACAGGAGGGCTTTGAAAGCTGAAATCGGCCCCTCAGTGCACTTGATTTTGCCTTTCTCGGGTTAGTGTTGTTGAGCATTTTTTAAGTTCATGAGCCACCTGCATTTCCTTTTCTGTGTGCTCGTTTTTCTATCGGGTTGTTACGTCTTTCTCTTAAGGATTTAGAGGGGCTCTTTAAATATGAATCAATTAAGCCAATGCGTTCTGGTATGTCCCCAATGATCCAGTTTGTTATTTGCCCTAGAACTTTGCAGTGATTTGGGTCTGTGGCCCAAGTGAGGGGCATTCTGGTTCAATGATGTCTGACTTAAATGTGCCTTTCCCCTGCTAGGAGGTCAAAAAGAGTGACAGAGGAATGCCATGCTTTCTTCTAGAATGTACAGGATTTCTTTTTTGTATTTAGGTCTTTGATTTATCCAAATTTTTCCTGAGTTTTAATATGTGAGATACAGATCCAACTCCACCTTATTTCCAGAGAACTACCGGTGATCCCAACACTTTTTTTTTTTCCATTTAAATTCAATTTAATTAACATATACTGTATTCGTCTCAGAGATAGAGTTCAGTGATTCATCAATTGTATATAACACCCAGTGCTCCTTATTGTTACATCATGTGTCCTTAATGCCCATCACTCCGTTAGGGCATTCCCCCACCCTCTTCCCCTCCAGCAACCGTTTTTTTTCCCCTAGAGTTCAGCATTTCTTATGGTTTGCCTCCCTCTTGATTCTTATTTTTCCCTCCCTTCCCTTATGTTCATCTATTTTGTTTCTTAAATTCCACATATGAGTGAAATCATATGGTATTTGTCTTTCTCTAACTTATTCACTTAGCATTATACCCTCTAGTTGCATTTTGCAAATGGCAAGATTTTATTCTTTGTGATGGCCGAGTAGTATTCCATAGCCTATATGGACACACAGCTTCTCTATCCATTCATCTGTCAACGGACATCTGGGATCTGTCCATAGTTTGGCTGTTGTGGAAATTGTTACTATAAACACTGGGGTACCTGTGCCCCTTTGTATCCTTTGGATAAATACCTAGTTGTGCAATTGCTGGGTGATAGGATAGTTTTTAACTTTTTGAGCAATTCCCTATGTTTTCCAGAGCAGCTGCACCAGCTTGCATTCCCACCAGCAGCATAAAAGGGTTACCCTTTCTCCACATCCTTGCCAACATCTGTTTCCTGAGTTGTTAATTTTGGCCATTCTGACTGTGTGATGTGGTAATCTCATTGTGGTTTTGATTTTTATGTCCCTGGTGAGGACTGATACTGAGCATTTTTTTTTTTTCATGTCTGTTAGCTACTTGGATATCTCCTTTGGAGAAATATCTGTTCATGTCTTCTGCCCATTTCTTAACTGGACAGTTTGTTTTTTGGATGTTGGGTTTGGTAAGTTCTTTACAAATTTTGGATAGTAGCCCTTTATCTAATATGTCATTTGTAAATATCTTCTCCCATACCATAGGTTACCTTTTAGTTTTGTCAATGGTTTCCTTTGTTGTGCAGAAGCCTTTTATCTTGATGATGTCCCAGTAGTTCATTTTTGCCCTTGTTTCCGTTGCCTTTGGAGACATGTCTAGCAAGTTGTTACAGCCAAGGTCAAAGGGGTTGCTGGCTGTGTTCTCCTCTAGGATTTTGATGGGTTCCTGTTTCACATTTAGGTCTTCCATCCATCTGGAGTCTATTTCTGTGTATGGTGTTAGAAAGTGGTCCAGTTTAATTCTTTTGCATGCCAACACTGTATAATTGAATGTCCATATTCTCCCCCATTGAAAAGCCAGACTACCAAATTCTGTTCTCTCTAAAATGTATGGGGCAAGATGATTTGAAAGACTATGAAGTTTGGAACTTGACAACCAATGTTCTAATCCTGACTTTCCCATTGACTCTCTGAGCCTTGATATCTTTCTTTGTTAAATGGAGGTAATAATCCTTATGTCATGAACAGCAGTTACATGCCTGGTGAATTAAGAAGTCTCTTGGTCACCATATAGGTTAGTCCCCTAGGCCCTTAGAAGAAACTCCCACATTTCTTTTATAGCAGCCCTTAACAGAGACTCCAAAATCAGATTAAAAATAAGATAAAATTTGTCCTGATAGTTAAATTGCATCTATATTTTGAGATCAAACATGGGGATTCCACATTTGAAAGTTCTCTGATCCTGAGGGCAGCTCAGTGGGTCGTTTTCATGAGCTGTCTTGAATTCCAGTCTGAGCATTGAGCTTCATGTTTGCTCCTGGCCTTCCTGGACTTCCTGCGCAGAAGGAAGGGAGTTCCTCCCAAGGAGTTCATCTGTATCTTCACAGTCAGAAATAAGTTGGTTTGAGAGAGATTCAGTCTCCACAGAGAGGTAAGACTCATTCCTACCAAAGGTGGGTTTTGTCATCTTTTTTCTTTCTCATGGATTAAGGAGAGAGAGAGGATAAGTGGAAGTGGAGGGCTTATTTTTTTCCTAAGTGAGACTCCAGGTGGCAAAGATTTTACCCAATTGACACTTGCTAATGAGAAAATACAGCAGTCTCCTAGGGGTCAGTAAGTGACATTGTTCAGACTGTCACGCCAATGGCACCCATGTCCAGGTTCCATCCCTATAGGAATTTCCTTCTGTCACTTTTCCTCACCAGAGAGCCAGCTGATCTAAACTATGATCCCATACCTATCTCTGCCACTGGGAAGATCTGAACCTGTTATATGAGGCACTTGATTTTATTAAATTCCTCCAATCGTCAGTGATACTGGCAATTTCCACTCAACTCCAACCTCTGCTGTTGTATGTTGAGGTAGGCAGAATTCTCTGACGGCCACCAAGGTGCCTTCCCATGGTGTATAAGCCCTGTAAAATCCTTTACAGATTAATTTTTCATCTAATATATAATTAACAATAGCTACCCATTTATCCCTTAAACTTTTTTTTTAAACCTGCATCTTGATATTGGGAATGCAGCACTGAGGGGAAAAAAAAAACTAAGTTTCTCCGTTCCCACCAGGCTTTCTGGATAGAGGGAGAGACCGACAGGTAGCTTTTGTTTTCAACAGGAAATTGATGTGTTTTATGTGTTTTGACAACAACCATCTATAATACTTGTATAATTAAAAAGAGGAGAAAAGTAAATTCAGAAATAGTGAAAAAAAAAACAATCCTTTGGATTTTTCTAAATTCGTTTCTGAGGCAGAGGTCAGTGATTCATCAGTCTCCTGTAATATCCAGGGCTCATCAGAGAATCACGTCACGTGCCCTCCTTAATGCCCACCACACAGTTACCCCATCCCCCCACTGCCATCCCCTCCAGCAACCCTCAGTTTGTTTCCTATGATTAAGAGTCTCTTATGGTTTGTCTCCCTGATTCCATCATATTTTATTTTCCCCTCCCTTCCTCCATGACCCTATTTTGTTTCTTAAATTCCACGTATGAGTGAGATTATATGACAACTGTCTTTCTCTGACTGACTTATTTCACTGAGTATAACACCCTCCAGTTCTATCCACACCATTGCAAATGGCAAGATTTCAATCCTCTGGCTCTTTACACTGAAGATATACGCAGAACAACAGAGAAAAGATGAAATACTTAAAATAAAACTTTATTACACACGCACACAAGGACACACATGCACACACCCACCCACGCATGCAGACATGTACATGCACAGACACACACGCACATGCAGATGCAGAGACAGACACACATGCACACGACATACACACACACTGCCGTGTTAGCACGGCACCTGGTAAGTAGTAAGTACTCAGTAAATATTTGTCCTTTGCCCCTTAAAAGGAAACAATTCTTTTCCTTTATAAGCTGACCTTAGTGAAAATACTTCTGATTAATTTCTGTAGCTTTTAAAATAGTCTAGAATTCATTTCTCACTTCTCTAAAAACTGTATCATCTCATCAACACCTTTATCAGTCAAACACCTGTGTGAGATACGCTCCGTGCAAAGGCAACATGTCCCACAAGACCGCCTCCAGCTTGGCAGTGTCCCTTTGCTCTCTAGGCCTCCTCTCTGTCCCCTCACAGCAACGGTTTGCTAGAGGTAGGTCCCCACAGACGCTGCCCTTCTGGTGACACCAGACGACCAGCTACCAGAGTGAGGAAGGCCCGCCCCCAAACACAAACACTGTGTTCCACAGCAACAGTTGTGGAAATGATGCCGTGGGAATAAACAACCTGTTACACTTCCAGAGGGAAGAGAGTTTTTATTAAAACCTAAACTTCACAGATGGGGAAAGGACTTTGTTTAGGACAAGGAGACACCCCCGTGAGGCAGGCCCCCAGCGAGCACAGAGAAGCAGAGATAACGGCGAACAGGCACCTGCGTAATCCAGGAGCCGAAAGGCAAGGCCGCCTCTCTGCTAGCCCTGCACACACAATGCTACCCCTTCCCTTCCTCTGCCCCGAAAAAGACCTGTGGCCCAAGGCTCCAGAAAGAGAAATGAACAGAACAAGGGGAAGAAGTCAGGGCCTTCCCAAATCAGTGACACCGTTTTTGGGGTGAATGGCTGAGAAATCCCCAGTTAGGGCGTGGAGTCTGCCGCACCACACTCACACCTTCTGCGTGGTTCCAGGCCCAGCTCTGTGTCTTCCAATGAGATGGCATCCATGTGGCGAGGTCGAGATTTTAACACCAACAGCTTCCAAACGCTGGGAACTGTGAAGACAGAGGGCTCCTAACAAAATAACTACACTCATGATTCTAGGACAACCTCTCATTTTAAAGAGTGTAATGGGCCCAGAGACTACAGCGTGGGTCACCCACACACGTGGTTGTTACCACATACCACATAACACACTGTCCAAGCTCACTTCCAGGACGTGCGACTTGGGCAGCAAACACGGGGCCTGCACTCGGAGGAGCTCTCGCTTGCTTTAAAGCTCTGCTGTCAGCATCTTGAAATTGCTAATAATTTTCGACCAGGAGACTCCACACCTTCATTTCGCACCGGGCCGCCCAAATTATGTAACCAGTCCTACATGTGGTCTTCTGTTTCCTGTTGTCAAAAAAGGGAAACAATTCTTTCCCATATTCTGCATTCAACCCCCTGTTCAAGTTGGTGCAGAGAGATTGCTTCTCAATACCAATTGGAGGATTTATACTGCAAAGCTGAACTGCAGGAAGAAATCATGAAGGAACAAAGTTTCTAATACAGGTCACTGGACAACAGGAAGAAGTCGCGGGCAAACATCGTAAGGGCCACCAATGCCCAGAAACCACAGAGGAATTGGAGAAAGTTAGATAATCAGCTGTGGATGTAACTTCCACATGTCTGAGACTCTAAGACAAAAAAAAAAAAAAAAAAAGGGAGATCAAAGAAATGAGCTTTACCCACTGCCTGGGAGGTTAACTCACCTTCCTCACCAGAATCCAATGATCACTGACCAGATACTAGAAACAGGACAGAGCTGGACACATTCATGAAGTAAGAAAACTTACAGGTGACTTTTGGTGGACTGGGTCCCTGAGACACTTCCAAAATTTGCATGTATGCATTAATAATGAGAGGAACACAAAATTACCTGTGGACCCAAGAAAGGGGAGATGCAGGTCTCCCGATTAGCCTCCGCCAGTCCTCCAAGGTTTCACGGCAGGGTCGTGATCGATGAACCAGAATCGGGCCATTGCTACTGCCCCCCACTTTCCTTCTGCCTCCTTTGAGACGATGTGTTTCTCCTAGACTTTCCTCTTCCTCTGTACTTTCCTGAACAGTGATTAAAAAGCAGATCAAGCGAAAATCCCACCCTAACCCAAAGCCAAGACCTTCCGAGTTCATTCCCGCCTCTCCTTGCCTGTGACAGTGAAGACACCAGCACAGGAAACATACTGTTTCTGGGTCTCAGGGAGTAACTGCGGGAAGGTCAGCAACACAAAGTTGAAGCAGAGTAGAGCAGAAGGGCGCTGACCGCGAAAACTCTACCCAGGAGAAAGTAGGCTAGAATCAGGGAAGAAGGACAAGAGAGTCTGAGAAGTCCATCCTTTTTAAGGGTCCACTCCCCAGTTTTCCCGGTGCCCAGGTGTCCAGGGAGCAGGAAGGAATGGCCGGGGCGGCAGGTACCCGAGGCTGCAGCTCATCCCGGGACTCACTGGGCTTGTGTTTGGGCTCCCAGCACGTCTGACTCCTGTGGTCTTTGAAGGGTGCACGGATGAGGACGCAGGCCTCTCCAGGCAGTTCTCTTTCCACCCAGGGAAGAGTACACCAGGATGGTGGCTAGGACATGACAGGTGAGGATCATGTCTCTGTTCAGGTTCTTACACTTAAAGCACTGATGGAAAGGGAAGACGTGGGGAAGTGTGTCCCCAGACCCTCCAAATTTCCTCCTCATCCTTCAAAGACAATTCTTAATGATCCCTCATTCCTGAAACTTTCTTAAATCTCCCATTCTAGCCCCAATATCCCCTCTGCAATTCAATTCCTTATTTAACAAGTACTGTAGGCCCACAGTGTGTTAAGCCTGAGGTTCTGGAACATGTCTCTCCCGGGCTCCAGCCACTATTGCCATCATTCCAGACTCCAGACTGACAGTCACTTCATCTGGTTTCCCCCTGCTTGGAAGCCCCCCAACATCTCCCTGAGCACACCTAATGTAAACCTCTGAGTGACATCCAAGCCCTTCCTTAATCTCGCTTCGACCTATCTTTCCAGCTTTATTTCTGTCTACTCCCTCCAAAAATTCAACCTCTCTGCCAAAAACATGCGCCATATTGTTTCTCAAATCCTATACAGGCAAGTGTTCCTTGAATGGGCGCCATCTAAACCTTCTGTCCCACTGCCCACTAATACCATCCAAATATCTCTCGTTCATTCAGTAAGTAAGTCTCAACCCCCTACTGTGATGCCTGTACTGTTCCAGGTGCCTAATACTGGTTTGCAAACAAACATGGCTACCATATGGAGATATCCCTAGCGTGCTACAACCCTCTGCCTTTGCTCGATCCCATCTACTAGGTCCTCTTGCTTCCCTCTTCTCATCTGCCAGTATAAATCTCTCTTTCAAGGCCCAAGCTTGGGTTGGAAGCTTACCCAAGTGCACTGCCCAAACCTTATTCACCTTGTGTGGATACGTATGACAATGACTGACTTCCCTACTTCATAGTCAATCATGTATCGCTTCAAGCAAGAAGGCCAGCATGGTGGAGCGACAGAGGAGAGCACTAGATGTCAGAAAGGAGACGGAGGCCAGATTTTGTAAGACCCATCAGGTAATATTAAAGAATCTGGTGTTTATTCTGAGAAACCACTGGAGCAAAGGAACAGGAGATCGGACTCACAATTCTATGCATTCGCTCAGTTGCTGTGTTATGATTAGACTATGGGGCCCGAGGTAAAGCAAGGAACTCAGGAATTACTGGAATAGTGAGGCCATATGAGATGATGGTGGTTTGGAGCAGTTTGTGGTTGAGGAGGGCATTGGAAGTCTCAAACTGGGCTGACTTTGCAGGCAGAGCCACTGGACTTAGTGATGAGATGAGACGTGTGGTAGGAGAGAAACAGGAGTCAGGAATGGCCTGAGGACTTGGTCTGTTTCCCCACTGCCAAGGACACCACGCTATTTGTTGAACAACGAACGCATCACAGAATGATGGCCCCAGTGCTCAGAAAACGATAAATCATTCCAACACTGGAATGGTCAAGAGCTCGAGCTCCTTTGCCACAGAACTAGTTAAGCTTCCAGGATGGTCTCCACACTCTCAGGGAGCAGTTACTGGAAGTATGGTGCTAGTGGGTGTGACAGCCACCACAAGCACTGGGGCCGTACTCCAAGAGTGGGTGGATGGGCGAGGGGAGCTGAGAACAAGGGACCAGTGCTATTTCTAGAGCAAGACATGGTGTAGGAAGCCAAGGACCTCCTTATTCCCACAAACACACCAATTCAGCATCAATTCGTGGACTCCCTTTTTGAGAAATCAAAAACTGAAAGGCTTCTGCAGCCTAAATGAACACAAAATTTGACTCACCGTTAACTGGTAGATCTGGGACACAGTCTTGCCAGGTTTGCCGGGATATTCATCATCATCAACACACCTCAGAGATGACTGGATTAGTGGGATACACCACATGAACTGAACAAAGGGTAAAAATCACATGATCATCTTAATAGATGCAGAAAAACCATCTGACAAGTTTCGACCACCTTTTATGATAAAACAAACAAACAAACTCTCGACAAACTCGGTTTACAAGGATGTACCTGAACATAATTTGAGATGGAATATGAGCCCAGAGCTAACATCCTTCTCCAAGGTGAAGAAATGAGAGCTTTCCCTTTACGATCAGGAACGAGGCAGTGTCCCAGAACAGCGCCCGCGCAGAAGCAAGGGCCAGACGGACTCGGGGATCCGGCGGAGCACTCTCTGCACATCAACGCTGCTCAAGAACTTTCATCTCTAATGACTTCTGGGTAGAGGCAGGCTGTTGAGGTCGATGGACTGCTATCATCTGACCACGGGCTCGCCCTGCGACAATACACATCTCACACTTAGGATGCGCAGAATCATCAGTGCACTCGACACAGTCACGTCGCTTCTGCCCTCCAGAGGGTGGTTCTGCAGAAGACGCGGCTACCTGAGCAGGTGCTGTTATCCTCCTGCACCCGCCGCGCCAGCTCCTGAACCGCTCGGTGCTCCCCCGCCCCCCAACCACACGCACCGACAGGGACGTCCTGCCATCCGCAAGGCCAGGCTGCTCCGGGTGGACCTCGCCTGATGGGGAGCGGCCAGGCCAGCTCCTTCTGCAGCTGGGCCCGAGGGCTGTCTCCGCACAGCCATCCCCTCCGTTCCCTCCTGAAGGCCGAGGAGAAGCGGCTACTGCTTCCCCCGCAGCCGGGCGCCTCCGGAGCCAACCTTAGTGCCGCGGGGGCAGCTCTCGTCGCAGACCTACGCTTCTGGACGCGTCCCCCCACGTCCCGCCTTCGTCAGGTGGCAGGCTCCGAAGCCTGGCCCTTCTCGGGCCGCCTCAAAGCCCTTGGCGGTCCTGCGGCGCCTCCGGCTTTGGGGAGCCGGGTTCGCACTCCGCGGGAGCCCACAGCCGCAGGGAGCCGGCGAGCACAGGGACCGCTCGGGTCCCCCACCCGACGCTCGGCTTCCCGCCGCGGGCGTCATTTCCGGTCCGCTCTAGGAACCTGGAGGTTTCTGCGCCTCTGTGGTTGCGACATCTGTACTTCACCAGGGGTAGGACCAAGTCATTTGAAAATAAGCTTTAACTTTCACAGTGTGCCAGGTACAAAGTGCAATCACAAATACTCAAGATATACCTAGAAAAAAGTGCAAATGCAAAACAATGTGTAAATCTTTTGTGTGAAAAAGAAGAAAAAATAATATAAATATTTATGTGTCCACGCCTAAGGAAAACTAGTAAGGCTAAATGAGAAATTATGGACAGAGCTTACCTGGGATGTGATGGTGAGAAGTGGGCTGATGAAGAATAAGGGTGAAAGGGAAACATCTCCATTTATCTTTAAAGTTTCTTTTTGAAACACATCAATGTAGTTGCTTATGCAAAAAATAAAATTGTGTTTCGAGTTACTGAACCCTTTTATTTCAGATAAAGTGTGAGAGCGAATAAAACAAAGATCTTGGCCGTTCTTACTATTAAAGCAAGATTTTTTTTTCTCGCTTTTTAGTCTTTTTTTTTTTTTTTTTTTTTTTAATTCTTCTAGACTGAACTGGGAAATGCGGAATGCCCCAGGAGTGATATAAAGGGTGATTCCACAACTGGTTTTCAGAGGTAACTGTCAAATAATACAATTTCCCCCTCCCAAAAACAATTTCTTCCCGGGAAAACCAAGCAAGACAAGCGCTGTATGTTGTCCCTCGTCTCTGGGGCCGATCGTGCCCTGCTAGGAGCCCAGGCTGGTCCTGGACTTTGTCCGTCTGGGGATCAGGACTCCGAGCAAACGGCTTCAGAGATTGGTTCCTCCGTAAAGCCCGAAGTCGGCCTTCGCTCCCGGTGTAGAGCAAAAAACACCCACTGCTTGGCCCGTACGGGGATCGAACCCGCGACCTTGGCGTTATTAGCACCACGCTCTAACCAACTGAGCTAACCGGCCAGGATGCGCGCTGTTTTTCCGAAAGGACACAGGAACAACAATCCTATCCCCAGGTTTCTCTTGGGAAAAAGAATCGTTCTGATCCCCCGCGTTCTTCCTCTCTGGAGGGACAGATGGGGGAGAAGGGAGGGAAAAGTCCCATATTCGGGCTCAACGGATCATGCTTCTTCCAGGAAAACCTGAGAAGATTCAGGCCAACCCCCGGCAGCGGGCCCCGGGTGCCTCCCCGCTCCTGGGGCCTGTTCTCCGCAGGTCAGCTCCGCCCGGACCCTGGGGACCCGGGACCCTGCAAGCCAGGGCCGCGCACCCCGAGTCCGCCCGGGAGCGTCGCCGACGTGGAGCTGCAGTGCGGCGCACCGGACGCGCGGTGGCGCCCGAGTGCGGGGCTGGCGTCGGCGCGGGCACCAGAGCCGCGGTGGTCTCCGGGAGCTTCTGACCCCGCCGGGACCCGGAGCGGAGAGCCAGGACCCCGCAAACCCGGGCGGGGTCTGTGGGAGGCAGGAGGTGTCCAGCGTCAGGGCCGTTACCTGGCCCGGGAGAAACGCCGGGACTGACCGGGTCGCGAGGCTGAGGAGCACCGCGGGAAAGCTCCGAGGAGGGGCGCCCTCTCCGGCCGGCGCCGGACCCACCTGCCTCCAGGTGCGCGTCCGCGGGGGCCGCGGGAGCCGCCGAGTCCTCTGGTCCCTGCTCTCCTGCGGCGTCTGCCTCTCCTCTGCCCAGCTCGGCTCCTTCTGAGCTGGGGTCCTGGCATTTTCAGAAGCCGATCGGTCCGCGTGCAGACTAGAGGCCCTCACGCTCCGTTTGTAAGTACGTATGCGCGTCTGTGTGGTCTGGATTTCCCTAGAAATTTCCCTAGAAATGAGAATCATGGTCTTTGACCAGCTACATGTCTCGTTTAGTTTCTAACCTCCCGTTTCAGGTACTTGCTTTTACTGTCGTAAATCATTCCTCTGGTCCGTGAGCACGTTTTATCTATATACATCGTCTGAACCAACTGGTAGGTATCTTCCTGTTGTCGTCGTTGTAGTTCTGTGGCGACAAGTCTGTAAGTTTGTAGGGTAGAATATTAATACTCTGATCACTTTTATTTTACCAGGGTACTTGCTGTGGTAAATGATTTCTGAGTCCGGGCCACGTTCAGACTTACTTCGACCTCTAGAGATCGAAGTAGGCATCGGTCACTTGCCTTTGGTCGTGGTCGATTCCATGGGAAACAGACACAGAGATGGAGGTTGTGTGCAGTATTACTGGAAATGCTCTTAGAATCAGCAAATAGGAGAGGGAGAGGGTGAGGGAAGTGGGATTGGAAACAAGCAGAAGACGAGAGTGGTGTAGTTTAACAGAGGCCACCAGCGGATTTCTCAGGGATATTTGAGCCTGGAACGGCCCTTCAGAAATGTCCATAAGAGGAGGGGAGGACTTTATACTCTTCCATCAACCAGTCTTGGATTTGAGCACCCCTAATGGTGGGTGTAAATTTGAGCAAGGTGCCTCTTCTGTTGAGGACAGTTCCCAGAGACCAACTCAGTGGTGAGCCACCAGCTGTCAACAGTTCTGAAGTTGAGAAAAGAGTACCACCATCCTTGAGCACAACCTCACAGGTGCAAACGTATCCTCACAGTTCTTTTGACAACCATGGGTCAGATAAGTGCTGGTCTTTGACCAGTAACATGTCCTTTTCCACACCCATAGAGGAGAGCCCAGGTGGGGTTAAAGCAAAATGGTGGTTAGAAAGTCCATTCATTTTTCCTTTTGAATTCAACCAAGGCCTGTCTTTGCTGCCAGAGTTTAGAGTCTAGTGAGACTAGTGGTGTCCACACTGAAACAATGATCCAAGAAGAGACAGTCATCTCAGTCTAGTCCCTATGTTCATCCTTCCAAAGAACATTCTTCTTTGGTTTTGACTGAGACAATGTCTATTCTTTTTTGTTTCTGAAACATCTGGTAGACAAGCTACAAATTTTGTTATAGTTAAAGTGTGTGAAATCATACTTAAATAAGATGTAAGTGAAGAGGGTACCATATCTGGCTCTGTGGCTTAGCTGGTTAAAGCGCCTATCTAGTAAACAGGAGATCCTGGGTTCAAATCCCAGCAGGGCCTCTGTCTCTTTGCTTTATTCCTGGTTTTTATGATTTATCCTCCTATGTTTTCAGTAGGTGAGTAGGAACCAACTTGAATTTACACAAGATGACTCTTATAACACTCAGGGTTTGAGAAGAATTCCCAATACATATACAAAGACTTATTAAAGGACTCAGAATATTTGTGCTAGTCATGATATTTGCAGGAGGTGAGTAGTCTAGCTGAGGTTTCCCTCTTTGGTCCTACCATTTGAGATCAAGTGACAGAGATTCAACCACTTTAAAAACATGCCTTTTCAGACATTTTTTGTATTACTATGAAATTACTGACTACTAAGAAAGGATTACTTTCTTGTGGATTGCTGAGCATCTGGAAATGCAACTACCTCCCCTATTAAATGTTCCCTGGCTTGGGATCCTGAGGCAGACAGCTCTCCTCTTTTGTGCTACTAAAGTAGACATGCTACTGTTTTAGGTCAGCTATGTGGTTCTTTCTTCTTCATGTCTAGCTATTCATTGGTAACGTTGGGCACTGGATAGTTTGGTGAATTCACGTGAATGAAATGTCTATTAAAAGATGAAAGATAAAGCATGGTCATGATGAGAAATGGCAGAGAAGGAGAAATGGTTGGGAAGTATGTCCACTCGGTGTCTAACCAGGAAATTTTAGGTGTGAAACAAATGTGGTGATGACCATACTGGGGATACCTACTTCCAGAAATCATTACTCTTCAGACTCAGCTGAGATCTTCTGAATTCATCTGTCCCTGTCACCTGTTGTCACACTTTCTTCTCTGTGTTGGGATTGTTTAATGCTGAGTTTATGTCTACAATTCCATATACACAGCACATCAAACTTAGGAATGTCAAGCACACTTAGATGGTTAAGTTTTAAGTTCTTGAGTCTTGTACCCACACCATGATTGCAGCTGGAAGAATCTCAAGCATTCGGTGCTTTCCAGTGCTGATGTCCACGTCTTGACTCATTGCAGAATTTCTGGAGTTGATCTCTTCTCCCTCAGAATTTCTTTATCAACTCTAAACCGCTTAGCTGCCTGCCTGGAGTGGATCTCCCCAAATATCCACATCCAACACCGATCTCTCCCTAGCTTCAAATTCATATTTCCATCTCCACTTGGATTTCATATAGGTACTACTGGCACAGGGCACCATAAATTCAACTGACATTAAACCCGTTGGAAACCTGTGGTTAACCTTGATTCCTCCCACCATCAAATCATCACAAAGTCCTGCTAACTTTGCCTTCAACATGTGTAAGATGTCTTTCCCTTCTTTTCCTTCTGTTGGTCCCTATTTGGGTCTTCAATATCTCTTCTTGACCATAAGCTATAATGGCCTCCTCTTGTTCCCCCCGTCTTCAAGATTGGTCATCAAAGCCATTCTTGACACGTGTATTCTACAGTAGTTACGAGTTGTATCTGGTAAGTGCTGACTAGATCAAGTTGATCAGTTAATAGCTATGGTTCAAATCCTCTATATCCTAGTTATTTCCCCTTTTCTTTCAGCTTCTCATCAGCTACTCAAAGGAGTCCTTAAAATCACCAATCATAATTCTGGTTGTTCTATTTCTTGTTTTCATTGTCTCAGTTTTGCTTCATTTAAGAATAAATCTTCTTGATGAATTGATTATCTTATTGTTATTGGATGTATCTCTTTATCTTTAATCTTACTTTTTACCTTGGAGTCTACTCTGTCTGATATTGATATATATCTAATATTGATATAATGGTTTGTGTTTTCAAGGTATATCTTCCCTCACAACTCTACTTTCAACCTGTCATCTTTATTCGTCTTATGTGTCTCTTGTAACCAGGGTACAGTTGGCTCCTGTTTTTCTTTGTTTTATTTCACTATTTACCATGCCATTCACTGCCTTTTAATTATGTGTTTATCTCATTACATTAAATGCAATTATTTATATTTGGATTTAAGCCCATCATCAAGTTAATTGTTTTCCATTTGTCCCACTTGTTTTTTTTATTTTGGGGGGTTTTTTCCTGCCTTTCTTTGATTGATTGATTGATTATTATTCCATTTAACCTTTAACCCAAAATGTAGGTCATTCCCCTCCAGCTCCTTTTAAGATTTTTTAAATTTTGATTTTCAAGTATTTCAGTATAATTTGGGTAGCTACAATTTTCTTTATGGTTATCCTGGGTGTCCTTTGCTGAGTTTATTGAATCAATAAGTTGATGTGACTTTTTTTCTCATTGAGATGTGTCCTTAAGATTAGTGCATTTTAATTATGTAGATTACACTTTAATTTTTTTTTTTTTTAAAGAAGGCTTCACTGATGACATCTGTACTCCAAGAATTAATGGTTAGGCTCCAAATTCTCTCCTCATATTCAGATCAAAATACACCTTTCCCTCTTTGGAAGGTACATCCTGTATTTTTCTCTGATTTGGCCCACATATTCCCATTTAATCTCATTTATTTCCTTCCCCTCCTTCAAATTCTTGGATATCCTCCTGCCACCATCATGCCGACCCCCTTCAGCTCCCAATGACAAAAATCCCCTTTCTAATCTCTCTGCATCATACTTCAACATAGTCTTCATCTATGATGTCTCAGATTTTGTGTCATTTTCTCTAGAAAACCATCAGGGGCCCTGGGTAGTTTCCAGTTTTTTGGCTGTTCTAAACACGCTTCTCTGAACATGATAGTAGATATATTTGGTGAACACTTTGCTACTGGTATATGATTGTATTAACATGGTAAAGGGGAATCCCTCCAGGAAAAAGGGCTGGGCTATCCAGAAATATTTACTTTTACAAGAACACCACCCTGCAGGGTTTCCGTAGTGTAGTGGTTATCACGTTCGCCTAACACGCGAAAGGTCCCTGGTTCGAAACCGGGCGGAAACATATGATTTCTTTGCTTTTGAACGTATTTCCTTTTAGATAATGAACTTGTATTTTCTTTTGAGGGTTTCAGACTTAAAACAAATGCAAATATTTGCGACCCCAAAATATGCCACTTTAGCATAAGGATGATTTTGAGCTGAGAGCAATCAAGAAAAAACAAACAGGAAGGGCTCTCTGTCTTCCTCCTGTCCACCTAAAAGCGTGGCATAAATGTCCCTTTGTGAAGGTGTTCCCCTCTCATCTCCCATGGGAGAGGAGGAGAACTACTCTGATCACCAAAGATGGAAAGTCAGCACCAATATGAGTCTGCAGAAACAAATCCCACTAAAATTACCCCCGCTTCCACTAGTTTCCCCTTATAGTTACCGTCCCACAAATATTTCCCCTAAAAGTCCAAACTCTCATTTTCGTTGTCTACCCACTTCCCTACAATATTGTTAAATGGTATAAAAGCTTTCAAGTTTAACTGCTTCTTTGGGTTCTCACTTCTTTCCTGGGAAGCCTTCATGCATGTAAAATTAAAATAAAAAATAGCCACATCAACAAAATTTGTACTTTTTCTCCTATCAATCTGTCCTTTGTCTGTTGAACTCATAGGCCCCTGCCACAAACCTAACAGAATAGAGGAAAAATTCTTCTTCCTTACATATGGAAATTGTGACAATCAGGGCTTTGGGAATTTGAAGAAAATACACACATACCCAAAAAGATGTTAAGGAAGAAGCATGTAATGTGAAGCCATGGGTACTTGAGTTTGAACCATAATTCACATGGTTCCATACAAAATAAATAAGGTGCCTAGTGTGTTAAAGGACCATGAGTGATATGCAGAAAAATAAACAAAGAACGGAGAGGAGCACTGGAACAGGGAAGTGTAGAGCTTAGATACAATGTTCAGGCTGTGTTTCCTGATAAGCTGATACCTGAGAAAGCACCTGAAGTAAGGTAAGCGGCTGAGTCATACCTACAGCAAAGCAAGAACAGCCGAGCAGGGGTGCAGTGGGAGAAATGAGCTCTCGGGCAACACTGCAGCCCAAGTGGGAACTTTGGCATTCACTCTGATGAAAGCAGAAGATGTTTTTGCGTTTAGAGCAAAGCTGTGCTCAGAGTGTTTTGTGTTCACAAAGATCTCTCTGGTTGAGTTTTTTGTAAAGCTGGAAAGGGTGGAAGAAAGGAAACCTGTTAAGGGATTTTTGCAATATTCCATGTCAGAAATGCAGGTGTCGTGGGCCAAGGTGATAGCAGTGGAGTGGTGAGAAGTTTTTCAACTCTAGATGCATTTTGAGGGGAGGAAAAGAGAAGCCCCTCATATATGTGGAATGAAAGAATAATTGAGGTCAAGAGTGTTGCCAAGATGTTTACCTAACTATTGGAAAAGTTGAAATTGCCTTTAAGTGAAATAGGGAAGCTTGGGCTTGGAGAAGGTTTTGAGGGGACACTCAGGAAGCAGTCATCCTCTGTCTTCTAACATACTACATGGTAAATGACATATACCTGTCTTTAGTCTAATGAGTAAAACAGCAAGAAGAGGGGCTGTGATGGCCGAGTGGTTAAGGCGTTGGACTCGAAATCCAATGGGGTTTCCCCGCGTAGGTTCAAATCCTGCTCACAGCGGTATACCTTTTGGTGTGGGGCTCACAGCTTGAAACTTCTGCAAAATTAAATGGCTCCTCGCCCAGCACCGCAGAGAAATCCCTTCAGCGGCCGTTCCAATTTATAACTCAAATCCTTTAGGAGGGCGGCGCCAGCTGGTTATGAGTTCCACCATCTTCTTTGGCGTCTGGGCGCGTGGGAACCGCCAGAGCTCGGGCTCCCTCCCCACTGTCCACACCGAACTTCAGACTGGAGCGCTCAAAAACACTGAGTGCGTGGAGGTGAAGTTGTTAAATCTGGCAAATGTCTGATCACAGCAGCAAAGAGAACACAGGAGACTTGAAATTTGGGGGATTCTGTGCCCTTTCTGATTATAGAGAGCCAGCAACTTCCTTAAAGGCATTTTCAGGCAGCAATCTTTAGTGTTTGTACTGACATCAAAGGCTGGTGGGAGCCACAAAAAATTTAGGATAACACTGCATTATATTTGCCACTCTTTGCAGCACTTTTTACAAATGAGGAAACTGAGGCACAGAGAAGCTAAATTTTGACTTCTGACTTTGCCTTTTCAAGCCCATATGCAACCTCGTCTCCTCAGTGGACTAAACCTCTCTTTTATAAGCACTTTTGCATTTTCAGCTATTTCATCAACTTTGAAGAGCTAAAAAAAAAAAATTTAAGCCAATTTTGTATTTGTTGGTAAGTGGGTTCCTGGTTTCCAAGCTTCTTTGTCAAATGCTATTCTTAAAATGTATACTTCTATGGAATTCTTGCATTCTTATTGCATTTTGCGTTTTTTGCAATTTGTGGGCAGAGAATATTATGGCTGGGGGAGGGCTGTAACAGAGCTCAGAACTAGGCAAGAATATAAACTGGGCAAGAAGTGAAGAGAGAACGTGGAAACTGAGTCGGTGGACATATGTTCAAGTAAAACAGCAAAACAAACAGCTACGAAGCAACAAACAAGGTTCCAATGAACACAGGCAGAAAATGAGTGAAGATTGACCTGTTTTCAATGCAAACATTTTATGTAAACGTGGATTATGCAAACAAATCACAAAATAAATTATGCTTTCCCAGAATTGGTACAGATTTTGTACCTAATTGCTGTCTAAATTAAAACATCAACCACTTCTTCATCTGATAGGAATTGTGTATAGGAACGGAAAATACAAGTATGGAGAGTGCTGTGACAGGTGAGGGCCAGTGGCATGATGGGTAATGTGTCTGACTTCGGATTGGAAGGTTCCAGGTTCAACCTCTGGCTGGCTGAGCTTACTTTTTCTTCACACTTCCTAGGTACTTTAAAACAAAACAAAACAAAACAAAACATTGAAGCGATCCTTAAAGTTTTTCGAATACGCTTTCTAGGAACTGATCCTTCACTTTCACAAACGCTCTCCCACACCCGCTGTCAGCTGAGCCTGAAGGAGAAGTCACAAGCATCAAAGGATCCTCTAAGATTTTCTTCTTTCATCCCTTCTTGAACTTGAGACAGGAGATTGGCCGGAAAAGACCATTAGAAGGAAGGTTTTAAAATCAAAGGAACTCTAAAGAAAAATAACTTTTCTTCCAGTATCTTCTCCATTGATAGTTTTTCCCCATTGGAAAGAGTCCTCACCGAGAGGTCTCTCTTAGGCAGTTCCTTCCTGGTGTGACACCAGCAAAGAGAAGAGGGACAGACATCTCCTGGGGACAGGTGGAGGCAAGGAGAGTTCGGCGGGAGCGACTCTTTGCCTCAGTTGGCCCCTTTAGACAGAGGTTGGCCCTGAAGGCTGCTGTCGCTGCTCCTTCCTGCGAGGCCCCCCGTGCACGGCCGAGTTCATGGGGACGGAGACCACGCGGGGGGGGGGGGGCAGAGAATCAACAGGAATTCCTTATTTTGCAAAGGTAAACAGCAGGGAAAAGATGAGAGTGTAAGGAAGATCTGGGAGGTGGCAGCTGTCGGGCTGCCTCCAGACAGACAAGCCTCCTCCCTGTGCGTCGTGGCTGCGCGTGGAGGCTGGAGAGAAATCACTGCCAAGTGGGGAAAAGTCCTCCAACCAACCCAAAAGATCATCTTCATATGTGGACCCATTTCCGAACGTGTAGCTTGTCTCCTGCGCGCACATGACAGGTGACTTGCAGTCATCGCGTGCGCCGTCGGGGGCGGAGACCAAACCTGAGAAAGCGGGTGCGCAGCCTCGCCGGCAGGTGCACGAAGGCCGGCGACCGCGCAGAGTCGCACTGGGCGCCCGGTCCTCGCCGCCGCCGGGAGGGAGGGTTCCCGATAAAGGGGAGGGACCGAGCGCAGACCCGACGGGAGCACCGCCGCGTCTCGCTGCTCCAGCCCACCGAGCCTCTGGCCGCGCTGCGCTTGACTCCATCTCTCCCCAGAAGCTTCTTTAACGTGCCCAGATAATCCTGTCTTCCGAGTGTCACTAAAAACTGAGCACACCTAGTTCGAAAACGCCTCGGCTTCCCCTTTCCCAAACACACCTGCCTGGCTCCCACGCTGCTTTTCCTCAGTAGAGTCTTCCTAGCAGTTGTACGTTTTTTATTAAAAGCTAAGCCAGACGGAAGTACACAGCCGTCTCGTTGAGCGAGACAATGTCCTAAGTCCCGACTCTGGCCCCTGGCAATTCGGGGTTATGGGTAGAGTTAGGCAGGCAGAAGGCCAAAACAACCCGCTGGCCCGTACGGGGATCGAACCCGCGACCTTGGCGTTATTAGCACCACGCTCTAACCAACTGAGCTAACCGGCCACCCTGGGGGAGAGCTTCTTTTTTTTAAAAAAAGTAAGTTCCTCTACTAAAAAGAATTTCTCCTCTCCCTGTTCCCCCTCCTTCTAAGGGAACCATTAAACCACATTCACAGACTGTAACGAGGAGTCTTCATTCTTCCGGTTCTTCGGATTTGGAGAAGAAAATCCACGGAGAAACTTGTGTGCAGAGGCTGAGTCTCTATTTGTGGAGGGTGCACTGTAGCCGGATTTTCAGTCGTTGGTGGAGGAAGTCCCCCTTCCTAGAAGCACGTCTGTAGCGTTGGATGACAGACTGCACGCTGGTCTTTCTTGACTCGTAACTTAATGACCCGTTAAGTTCAGGCTGTTTCAAGGCGAGGAGACGAAGAGGAGCGGAGGAGGAAAGGATCCGGAGCCCCGGGGTCGCGGAAGACCCGCAGACACCCGCCCTGACGTCATCAGCCACGCGGTCCGCGGCTGGACGGCTTGTCACACGCTAAGTCGGGGTGACTTATTGTCCTGTTAGGCCGTGGGAGGTTTGCAGAGGGCGAGGTGGTAGCGGCGCCCCGCTGAGCTTTCAAGTTCTCACCCAAGGGCCCAGAGGTTGCGGGGTGCGAGCCGAGGGACCCCCGGCCCGGGCAGCGGAGGCCGGAGTCGGAGAGGTGCCTCCGCGGTGCCCAGCGAGCCTACTGGCTTCCTCCCCCGGAGACAGGTGGGAGGCGTCCCTAGTGTTAGTTCGCTTGTAACTTTCCAACTTTCTTGCCTAGACCATGGCCAGCGAATACTTGTTTTCGGAGCTAACTGAATCAGCAGGTAATGACGTGGTTGATTTGAAAGCGGACGCGGGCGCAGGAGAGCAGCTTGAGCCTCCAGCATCCACAGTTCAAGGTCGAGGGCGGGGTCCCCGCGGATCTTCCCCCGGGCATTCTTCCAGTCTGCTGGGCTCTCGTCCGCGGCCCAGGGCTTCCCAGCCTCGACCCCACACGCAGAGACGCTCTCCGACGTGGCCTCTGCAGGCTGCGTCCTCCTTGTCGCCGCGGGGAACTGCCTCCCCAACCGTGTCCCGGACCCCGCGGTCCTCAGGCAAGGCCACCATGACGCACCTCGCTTGGGTCCGGGGCTTGCAACCCCAAACGATTACTCTTGGCTCCTTCCTCCCCTGGACAAACGGAGTTTCCCGGGTGGCAGACCTCCCCGACTTTTCCGACTACGCCCTAGGGTGTCCGGGAGGATTACGCACGCCGAGCACTCGCTCTCCTAGAGAAACCAGCACCTGACCACTTGGCAAAACCCAAGATGTGGGTCTGTTGTCCTCAGCCCCACCTGCGCCTACCTCCCGGGTAGACTGAGAGTGCTCCAGATCCCCGGAACTGTGTTTTTCCGGAGCCTGCTTTTGAATGAAATATTGGGTATGAACTGTTACTAGTAGTGATTCCAGATCAATAGAAGGGCTTATTAAAAGATCCGTCCTTAACATTACACTATGATACAGAAGGAATCTCCACCGATCTTTGACTCCAGCTTCCCCCAAATCCTCCTCGGAGGCCACCAGAGCGCTGGGTTTCTTGTATATCGTTCCCAAAATATTCCACAGGTCCTCTCGCATACCTTTAAATACCTCCACCTACATCGCTGGCAATACACAAGGGAACATCTACCGTAAATGCAAGAAGATTTCAAATTATGTGTGTTATATTCCAGATTAGAGCCTATGAATTATCCAACACTGTCTCAGGAAAAATAATAGTATTAAGAATCTCTATTACATTTTACAGCATGTGCATATGCATAAATACCACCACACGGAATCTTCATAAATACTCTTAAAATTCAATTTATGTTTACACTACCATTCCTGCCACTAGGCCTGTCCCCGCAGCTGAAAACCAAATGCTGGGTAAGATAGGCAAAACTTTTTACAGGATGCAAAGTGCTGACAATAATGTAAGGTTCTGGAAGGCCCAGCACTAAGTGAAGCCAGGAAGAGAGGTAATAAAGTGAAGAGTTGAAAGTGCCCATACCCTGATTCTTATAGATGCATTTAAGAACACCGAAGTGCTCTGAAAAAGGCATTGGGGAGGTTTTCTTTGCCTTGAGGGATTGCTGGAAGCAATTAGGTGTATGGACAGAGAATTGTATTTTGCCAAAGAATTTACAAAAGCTGGGTCTGTGATGAGGGTAAATGTGCCTGTAGCTCCTTTCCACATAACTGGCACTGTGGACTCAACTTATTTAAAGGTGATTGACATACAGTATGGGTGGGTAGTCAATGGTTTACTCATTGCCAATCAGCAATGAAAAAGTCAACATTTGCAAAAGGACCGACATCCTTTGCTGAGACCCGGGATCGAACCAGGGACCTTTAGATCTTCAGTCTAACGCTCTCCCAACTGAGCTATCTCAGCCAGCCCACAGGGCATTTCTTGTCAATTACTTTTGAAATAACCTTTTCTGAAAAGCCTATTTCCTTTTTTGGATGCTACATTTCAGGAGAAGAAAGTCTTTGTCTTGTTTTCTGCAAATGTAACATTTTGCCCATTTCAAGAATAAATATACCAACATAAAAATTAGGCAATGGGGAAACATACTGGAAGTTTCCTAAGTATAATAGGAAGAACCAAAAAACAGTGGTGATGGACATTTTATATATAGTTTCTAAGGATATGAATTAGTTGCGGTGTAATGATTCAAATCTTCCTGCTGGAGGAATTCAAGACAACACCATTTGGAATAAATTCTAGTTCAAACCATAGTGGGTTTTTTTTTTATTATTTCAGTTGCTTTTATTCCTTTCCCCTTTCATTCTATTAAGGTATAAATTAATACAGCAAAGTATGCATATCTTAAGCACACAGGTAATGATTTTTACAAATATACATTCCCGTGTAACCACCTTGGCTCCCTCAGGACCCTCTTCTTTGCTGTTCTCCCAGAGTTAGCCACTGATCTGAATTCCCACTTATGTGCTGTCATTTATTTTGTAACTTCATATACATTAAGTCAAATTGCATCTGCATTCTTCTGTCTGGCTTCTTTCACTCACTATTGCCTTTAAGATTCATCAGTGTTTTTAGCTGTGAAAACAGTTTCTTCCTTTTCATCAGCTTCCGTTTGGTCACACCACAATGTACTTGTCCATTTTAATGCTGACGGGCGCTTGGTTTCCAGTTCTAGGTTACAAAAATCATGGAACATTTCCGTGCAAATTTTAGGTGAACATAAACACTCATCTATCAGATAAATAGATACATACATATATACATACGTACCTGGATATGCAGATATGTGTATGAAATTGCTGGGTCACATATGCTGGATATATGTATGTTTAACTTTATGAGGTGTTGCTAAACAGTTTTCCAAAATGCATGTATTAGTGTACACTCTTAACAATGATGTGCGAGGCTTCTGGTCACTCCACAGACCAGCCAATACTGATATTGTCAACCATTTTAATTATGGCTTTTCAGGCCAGGATGTAGGGGGGTTTCTTTGTGAATTTAACTTGTATTTTTTGATGACTAAGGATACTAATTATTAACAGGGAAGACAGTAAGATATTTTTGGTGTTTCTTTACGTTTTTTCAAACATTTACATTATAGGAGTATCTATTACTTGGGTAATTGAAAAAAATAATAATTTAGCATATCTTATATCAAAAATTACATGAAATATTTGCAGTCAACAAACCCTACCTCCTATGTAATGCAAAACGTTATAGTATTTAGGTATGGACAAAGCCAAACACAAATCTTTCCTCATTTGCTCAAATATGCTGATAAGGCCAAACACAGATCCTTCCCCTTTCACTCCTAGCCAAGTTCTTATTCTTTGTCTCATGAGTGATTAGCTAAGATGAGAGCTGTTTGTCCCTGTGTTTCTCCTAGTTCAATGATTCGAGAGAAAGACTCACAGGACTCAGCATGTAGTTGTCCGCAGCTATTATTTATTATAGCAAAAGGATACAAAGCAGAGTCAGCAAAAGGAAAAGACACACGGAATAAAGTCTGGAGGAAACCAGGTGCAAGTCACACAGGATGGGCTTAATTCCTTCAATGCAAAATCGTGACAACACATGGAAAACGTCCACCAAGGAAGTTCACTAAAGATTTGGTATCCAAGATACTTGGGGGAGGCTGCCTAGCATATATCAAAAATCCAGACCAAGAAACCAAGAAAGCAAACCATATGGTTTGCATGAACAGTGTAGGCAGTGAGCCACTCCTGTCATCTGGGAAATCGTGGGAACTCTCTTAAAATGTAAGCGCCCAGATGCCAGCCAAGGGCCCATCTTGCCAGCAGGCCTTTCCAAGGAGAATAGTCTCAGGCCTGCTGTGCCAACTTTTTCTGCACAATCGCCTTGAGAGTAGCTAGACACCCAAATGAACACTTCAAATTCATAGGACTGAAGCTTCTCCAATGCAAAACAATTCCAAATAACCTCATCAGGAAGTTGTGATCCCTGTGAAAGTCTACGGCAGGCTACCCTGCAGAGAGCACTCTGATCCTTCAATCTGGGGTGTTCTCCCCATCTCAAGAGCCTAACTAAAGTCAGTGTCCTCGTTTACCTGGTTTTTGTCTTTGACAGGTTGGTGTCCTGAATCACGCAGGAGTAAAAGCCCACCTGAGACACCCAGTTCATCCGCCCAGACAGAGTCCTCCCAAGCCTGCTGTGTTCCTTTCCTCGTGGGACCCTACAGGAAGCCCAGCCCCTCATCCAGGTACTCCCGACAGGCGTCCGTGGTAACGTAGTAAGGATTCCATTGCACTTCTTGGTTTGAGAATTCTTTGGGTTTGGTTTTGTTGCTGGCTTTTGTTTAAACTTGGTATCATGGGTCTCTCCAAGTCTACCTCTAAACCCTTCCAAAAGCCCCCACCATGACGTGCTTTGGCACTACGGTGACAATTCAGCTCATTTCCCCCCAAAATGGCAGAATTCAACTCCTAGAACTGATGAGGGAGCAGGAGGCTGGCTGAGGATGGAGCAGGGGCTGGCGCCTTGCACCCCCTCTCTCCCACTCCCCTTGGTAATATGTGTGACATTCCACAGGCACCCCTGACTGCCCTAAAAGAAGAACAAATAGTTAACTTGCAGAGATCATAGTCCTGCAAGGCAGGAGTCTCTCTTGGTTTATAAATGTCCTTGAGATTTACAACAAAGAAGTTACCTTATCAATAGCCCAATTTCCAAAGACACATAACTCAGTTCCTCAAGCCCTAACGTCACCCTCCCCTCCATAAAAAACCGAAGGAGGTGGAGGTAGAAGGAAAAGTAAATAAAGTTAAATTTCTTTTAAGACCTAAATCTCACTAACAAGGACGTTTGATAGCAGGAATGTAACATTCCACCAGGAGACTCCCAATTGTCTTTATGTTAGTGCCTCATTAGAGGGAAAGTGGCCTTGGCTTGATAGTAACCAGGCCTTCCATATCCTGACAGTCTTCTTTATCCCAATAGCCCTTCTGAACACCCCTTTGTCCTCACCTACCCAACTCCTGTGTATATAACCAGCCACTCCTCACATGCCCGGGGCAGCAGCTCTTCCTGCCCACGGGTCCTGTCCCCGTGCTTTAATAAACCACCATTTTGCACCAAAGATGTCTTAAGAATTCTTTCTTTAGTCGTCAGCTCTGAACCTCACCCCACCAAACATGACTTAGGTTCTGGAACTTCATCAGAACCATTTCTTTGTTATGTTCTTATCTAAGATAAGAAAGTCTTTCCACTTCTGAAACAGCTAAGGTTATTTATAATCATATTACCTCTTATGTTGACCTTATCCTTTAGAGCATTTTAAATTTACATAAAAATTGTATGGAAAGCACTAGGTTCCCATATCCCCTCTTCTCCCAACTTCAGAGATTTCCCTATTATTAATGTCTTGTGATACATTCATTACGATGGGTGAACCAAGATTGATGCATTGTTACTACCTAAAGCCCCCAGTTTACCCTAGGATCTACTCTTTGCGTTGCACAGTTCAATGGATTTGCATAATGCATTAGTTGAATGACTAGTAGGCATTGCAATGTAGCATGAGGCTACTATTGACCTTCTGATGACGTGTCAGAAGGAGGATTATCAGGTCTCCGTGGACCACCAGCAACTGAAACTGTCAAAAGTGAAGCCGTGTGTAAGGGGGGGATTACTGTGCAGACGGTCCCTGACTTACAATGGTTCAACTGACAGTGGTGAAAAGCAATACACATTCAGTAGAAATCGTACTTTGACTTTTGATCTTCTCCCAGGCTGTGATGTGGGTGGGATCCTCTCTGGTGACGCCGGGCAGCAAGCCGCAGCGCCCGGTCAGCTACGGGATCACTAGGGCCAACCACCTACTCACTCACTAAAAACCATTCTGTCCCCACACAGCCATCCTGTTTCCGCTTTCAGTACAGTGTTCAGTGAACTGTGTGAGATGCTTCACACATTATTACAAAATAAGCTTTGTGTTAGATGACTGCCCAGCTCGAGGCTCATGTAAGCATCCTGAGCACATTTAAGGTGGGTGAAACCAAGCTACCATGTTCTGTAGGTTAAGTGTATTAAATGCATTTTTGACTTGTAGTATTTTCAATTTATGATGGGTTTATGGGGCCATAACCCCGTTGTAAGTCAAGAGAGATCTGTATTTGTAAATATTTTCTATTCGTTTCCCTTGTCCGTTGTTTTATATTTTGTCTTCCAGCCCGTTTCTGCCTTCTCTGTCCTTAACATTGTCCATGATTCTCACCAGCTGTGAGTCTCTGCTTCTGTGAATCACTCGCTCTGCCTCTCTCTCCAGGTTCTGGGTCAGCAAGCTGCCCTGTGACCTCAATATTCGGATATAGCTAAGGAGAGGTACTGATTTTCAGACTGTGCAGCTTTTCTCTTGTTCTGAGGATGAGAGTGGTGAGTCCCAAACTTCTCACATGTGGGAGCACAAAGGGAAAGTCGTCTGTCACTTGGATACATAGGCTGCTACATATTGTTTCTCAGTAACTTGTGATCCTACTTAGTTAGCTGTTTACTATTTACTAGTTTGCTATTACTATTTATTATTTACTAGTTTGATATTTTTCCTCCTCAAATCAAATCCTTATGACATTTGCACCTAAAACTGGCTGAGATTTCCCAGTGGGCTCCCAGAAAATCAGCAAAGACTTGCTCTTTAATATTGTAAAAAGAAAGGTGTTAGAAATAATTAAATTTATTTGCTGTGTTACTATCGATCAGTTTCCTGAGAAGCGTTGTTAAATCAGAAGAGAGTGTAGCCTTCCCCCTGAGTCCATCAAGCAGCAAAGTGTGAGGGCAGAGTCCCCTAGACTTCCCTCACTTCTGACATTATTTGCAAGTTTTGAGGTTTCCCAAAAATACCTTTGGTTTGGATAACTTGCTAGAAGGTGTCACAGAACTCCTCAAAGCTATTATACTTACTGGTTATAGCTTATTACAAGGAAAAGACACAGATTAAAATCTGCCAAAAGAAAGTACACATAAAGCAGACCCTGACAGAGTTCCAAAATGACACTCCTGTTGTCCTCAGGGCCAGTTACCCTTGTGTGACAAGGCACAGAGTATTGTCAGTTTGAGAAGCTTGCCTAAACTTCCATGTCCAGAGTTTTTATTGGGGTTTCATTATATCGGCCTAAGCCCTTGATGACCCGTGTGCTTGAACTCACTCTCCAGGCTGACTGAGAGGGTAACAGAGCCCTCACCCTAAATCACAGGGTTGGTCTTTCTGACATGACTACCGCATGTGGCCATATCCACCCTAAAAAGATATCTGTTAGGTACGACATGGATTATCTCCCAAGAGCTGAAGCAAGGGCCAGGCCTCTCTTTTTCGTGGGAAGGGATGGGCTCCTCTCCACACACTCAGCTAGAATGGTATCTGGCAAAGAAAAGAATGGAAGTCATGCTATTTTTTTTTTTTTTAAGAAACTAATAACAGCCGTAAAATAAAGGAAATGTTCAACCTTGTGGGGGGTGGCGGGCAGGGGCCTGCCCCCGGGCTCCCAGGGAGGCTCTCCTCTAACATTTACCCAGGTCAGAATGACTCAGCAAAACTGCAGAGCATGGGCTCTATTTCTGCCCCAGCACTTTGTACAACTATTTCCTTACAGAAAATAACCAAAAATGAGCTTTCCAAGCATAAAGATAAGAAAAATTTTTAAACCTTCCTGGTTCCTGTTAAAGTCATACTGCCTTGCACATGCTGAAAACACAAGGTGAAGTCTGTAACTTTCTGGACTGTTCATCATGATGATTTGTAACTTTAAAAATGTAAAAAAACATATATAACCCTGTACTTTGAGATGTTCTTTCCCTGGAGCCCCCTTCTTTGTGAAGATTGTGTATCCTGGGCAGCTGACCTAACTTGGACTCAGATAAAAGTCTCTTCTTTGCTCTTTAAAAATCGGACCAGGGAGGACCTTTATACCTATGGATATCTGGAACCACAGAAACGTATTACCTAGGCAAAAAAATAAAAATTAACAGGATTGTTACATGAAATAGAATTTGGAGGTGACAAAAGACAAAAAATAAGCCATATTTGTAATGGGTAAATCCGCTTGTAGAGGTTTTTAAGGATCTGGGTCTTTTTAGTCTGCACCAGAAATAGAAATGGAAGCCAGGGGAAATAAACAAATAGTAAAGAGACCCAAAGGGCCAAAATTGGAAGAAATGTTTCTTGTGGAACAATTTAAAATTGTATCACTCCATAAATAGTTTTTTTGTTTTGTTTTGTTTTGGTTTTTTTTTTTTTTTTTAATGACTGGACAGAGGGCTCCTGAGTGGTGCAGCTGGTTAAGCGCTGGAATCTTGGTTTCCCTCAGGTCATGATCTTGGGGGTCTGGGGTCGGGAAATTTTTAAAAGTAGGCCATCTGGCCCTTTCTGATGGCAGTGTGAGGCCTAGGGGTGGGGGGTTGTTACTTTACAAGGGACCTAAACCAATCCTCCTTGTCAGCCAAGCATATATATTAATCCTCATTTAGCAGAAGCAAATGTCAACTCTAGAAAAGCCTTGAGTTGTAGTGTTTGAAATATCCAGTATTTTCACCTGGAACAATCAAAAGAAACACATTTTTTTTTCCTCCTCCTCATTCCCCTCCAAACCACCTCACATTTTCCTCCTTTCTTTGCTGTCTTCTTCTCCCCCCAAAGTTCTGAGTTTATGCCACTGCACCATTTTGAGACTCTATGGATATTTTAAAATATTTTCTACATGTCACATAATGGACTATGTAATTAAAAGTTTTTTTTTAAAAGTCATGGTAATTGTCCTCGGTAAGCAAACTAGCAGAAAAGACAATTGTGTATATAAATACATCTTTTTTACAATGAGGTAAATGCAGACTTGATACTACAAATGATCTATAAGTAAGAAGGAAGAAACCATCAGATTTTTTTCCTGGAATGCACAGCAATCCCGTCCTGTACATGGAAGAATAGCATTCTAGGTAGAGAAAGGAGTCAAACAAGCCTCCTGATTTTTTATCTGCACTAGCAAATCTCTTCTTTGACCTTTGACTTTACATTCTTTAGTGAAAGAAACTGCCAGACAAAACACAACTCTCTTGTTAGTAGTATTCATTACTCATTATCTATGTTTAACCTTCATTTCCCTAAAATAAGTGAATTAAGTCAGTAAAACAAAAGAAACTCTCACCTCAAGGGGTTTGCGGGGAGCAAAGGACCAGAGGCCTCCCTGAGACCCCACGTAGAGAACGTTTACCAAGAGGGAGAGCCAGGAGTTGAGTGGGGATACTAAAGAAATGAAAGCAGTTAGAATATAGTCCTTGTCCCAACTCCCCCATCCCCCCTACCCCCCAACTGCAGGAGCTTCTGATCCAGTAAGTGAGGGAGGAAAGCAAAGAGAAGCCTGAGCTAATGCCTGGGAGGCCTGGCCCAGCAGGCAAAGCTCACAGGGGAGCAAGGGGGTGGGGGTGGGTAACACAGGCCCGTGGTCTCTGGGGGAGAAGTGAAGAGAAAGAGAAAAGAGCCAGGGCAAAATGAGGGTATTTATCAAGAACCAAGGCCTTTGGGAACATGGACTATGAGCAGGGAAATGCTGATAGACATTAGGAGGTAGGAGAGAATGAAGAGGACTCTGTAACAGGTGAACACAGGGACACAGAGAAGAAGGAATCAGAAATGAATCCCTTGCAGAGATGAGCACAGCATTATACTAAGTAAAAGTCTAACGCAGAAGGCCCCAGACTGTATGGCCCCATTTACTCAAAATTCTAGAAAAGGCAACAGGATAGCAATGGAAAGCACATCAGTGGTGGCCAGGTAAGGCGCGCCAGGAAGGACGGAAGGACGGATCCCGCAAGCGAAGGAGGAGACTCGGGGGAGGGTATGAGATCTTCGTCTCATACAGGGTTTGTGATGACCTGGACCAAGTAGGGCCTCCTCACAGATGGGCCCAGCATAAGCCCCAGAAGCCGGGAATGTGCTGCCTCGCAGAGCGAAAGGGACTTCGCGGACAAGCTAAGCGTCAGGATCTGGAAATAGGAAGGTCATTACGCAGGGGGTCCAATATAATGACAGGGTCCTTTGAAAGATGGAAGAGAGGCCTTAGAATCAGAAACGAAAATGTGACAACAGAAGCAAAGACCAGAGTCCTTCACTAGCGGACTTGGGAGGCAGAAGGTGACGAGGAGCCAGGGAATGTGGGCAGGCTCTAGAAGGTGGAACAGGCGAGAGAAAGGACTCTTGCCCAGAGCGTCCAGAAGACCACGGCCCAGCCAGCAGCCTGATTTCAGTGCGGGTGAGTCACTTTAGGCCCCGGCCTAGAGAACCCTAAGACAACAATTTTGTGCTGTTTTAAGGCACTAAGCTGGTGAAACTTACTAAAAAGGAGACATGAGGAAACTGCAGTGCTGTTTTCTGTTTTGAACAACTCCACAGAAGCCGGTGTGATCAGAGTCATTGCAGGGTTGTCACATCAGGCCATGGAAGCTAGGGACAGCCTAGTCCCTGTAGGTCAGAGACTCCCAGAGCAAGCAGCATTTACCCCTGGCGACACATCTTTGCACCTCTGACAAGTTTACTGTCACACTGTTTCCTCACATGCCGCTTGGTCAGGCCTTAACTGGGATCATAAATAACATCGCATCAGGTGTCAGCTTCATGAAAATGATGGATCGTGTCTTCTGTTGAAACACGTGCTGATATGA
This sequence comes from Mustela nigripes, assembly GCF_022355385.1. NCBI lineage: Eukaryota > Metazoa > Chordata > Mammalia > Carnivora > Mustelidae > Mustela > Mustela nigripes. The sequence continues at coordinate 24,942,050 of NC_081561.1, read as the reverse complement.
GGCATTTTTCTCCTTGCTCTCTGAGGGTGCTTCTGGGGACACACCCACAGAGAGGTCTTTGCCATGGTTCTTCCCTCTGTCCCCACAGGTCTTGGACTGTGTGTATCCACGACCTTCTTCCTGCCCTCCAGGCCACTGCTGAAATGCCACCTGCCAGAGAGGGGGCCTTCCCTAACAGCCCCACCTAATACAGCACCCAGACATACCTTGGGATCTCCTCTCCCCCATCCTGTTTTTAGTTTGCTCTATAAAACTGCATCTACTTATGTAGCTGTCACTGTGGATTCCTCCCAACTAGAACTTACCTTCCAAGCCCAGAGACTTCCTCTTTCTCAGTCACTGCAGTGACCTTGCCTTGAAACACACCTGGCAGGAAACATGGCGTTACATGTTTATTACATGACCGCATTGGAGAAAAAAAGCACAAGAGACGGAGTGGCTTGAAGTTTGATGGTTTTCTCACATGTTGCTGTGACAGACCTATGGGATTGCCTGGCTCGGGGTTCAAAGGGAAAGACAGGGTGGCGGGGGGAGAAATGGTACCCGGTCATCAGTATCTACAGAGAGGTCATGATCAAGGGCATGACTGTAATACAGAGAATGTGTATATGATCAGGAGAACAGAACTGTCAGGAATATCATACTGAAGGAACAGAAGAGGAGAGCCCCAGGGACAGAATAAATCCGGGAGAGACTGGATCCAAGCAGAGTAACCTTGAATCATCCAGGGCAGATCCAGCGTCAGAATGAATGTAGTTGTCCAAATAGGACTTGTCTTATTTTCTGATGAAAATACATACCCAGTCACCCCACCCGATGTTTGACTGCTGGAGGCTGGCTGGTGAGACTCAAATCACAGTAAGATTTCACAGGTGGAATTCAGCAACCTCACCGCGCCCTGTGGCATCCGATCGAAGTTGCTCTTTCCCGGTTCGGGGGCGGTTTCCGCACCTCCCTGAGCTCCGGTCGCTGACCCCAGAGCTGACCCCTGGAGGTGGCCTGGGGAGCTGAACCAGGAGATGACCCCGGAGCTGACCAAACCACCGTTGAGCTCAGGACCCGGGTTTTCCACTCCCCTGCACAGTTCCCTAAGAGCTGAGAACTCCTTTAAAGAAAGCAGCGGGTAACGGCTGAGGGGTTCCTCTGAAGGTGTGCAATGTCTTTACCGTCTCAGGTGGAGGAGAACTTCCTTGGGTAAATTCCATTTGCCTCCTCTGGTCTGTGGTTTCTTCCAGTTCGAAAACTACCCAAAGCCCTCCTTCATCGTGGGCATATCCGCGGTCTCAGCATGGAAAATAAAATGCCCTCCTTCCAGCTTTTTCTTCGAAGAGGAGGGGGAAAAATGCATTAGAATAAGAATCTGAAATCGCGCTTTCTGCCCGTGGACACTGCCGAGTAAGCATCGTTAAAGTCTCCCCTCCCACTGCATTATGTCTAAGTCATAGTCTTCCAAAGAGCCTGAACAGCTGCGGAAGCTCTTCATCGGAGGTCTGAGCTTTGAAACAACCGATGAGAGTCTGAGGAGCCATTTTGAGCAATGGGGAACACTTACGGACTGTGTGGTAATGAGAGATCTGAACACCAAGCGCTCCAGAGGCTTTGGGTTTGTCACAAAGGCCACTGTGGAGGAGGTGGATGAATGCAAGGCCACACAAGGTGGATGGAAGAGTTGTGGAGCCAAAAAGGGCTGTCTCAAGAGAAGATTCTCAAAGACCTGGTGCCCACTTAACTGTGAGAAAGATTTTTGTTGGTGGCATTAAAGAAGACACTGAAGAACATCATCTAAGAGATTATTTCGAACAGTATGGGAAAATCGAAGTGATTGAGATCATGACTGACCGAGGCAGTGGCAAAAAGAGGGGTTTTGCTTTTGTAACATTGGATGACCATGATTCTGTAGACAAGATTGTCATTCAAAAATGCCATACTGTGAATGGCCACAACTGGGAAGTAAGGAAAGCGCTCTCCAAGCAAGAGATGGCTAGTGCTTCATCCAGCCAAAGAGGTCGAAGTGGTTCTGGAAACTTGGGTGGTGGTCGTGGAGGTGGTTTTGGTGGGAATGACAACTTTGGTCGCGGAGGAAACTTCAGTGGTCGAGGTGGCTTGGGTGGCCGTCGAGGTGGTGGTGGATATGGTGGCAGTGGGGATGGCTATAACGGATTTGGTAATGATGGAAGCACCTTTGGAGGTGGCGGAAGCTCTAATGATTTGGGCAATTACAACCATCAATCCTCAGATTCTGGACCCATGAAAGGAGGCAATCTTGGAGGCGGAAGCTCTGGCCCTCATGGTGGTGGAGGCCGATACTTCGCCAAACCACGAAACCAAGGTGGCTATGGTGGTTCCAGCAGCAGCAGCAGCTATGGCAGTGGCAGAAGGTTTTAATTACTGCCAGGAAACAAAGCTTAGCAGGAGAGGAGAGCCAGAGAAGTGACAGGGAAGCTACAGGTTACGACAGATTTGTGAACTCAGCCAAGCACAGTGGTGGCAGGGCCTCGCTGCTGCAAAGAAGACCTGTTTTAGACAATACTCATGTGTATGGGCAAAAAAACAAGAGGACTGTATTTGTGACTAATTGTATAACAGGTTATTTTAGTTTCTGTTCTGCGGAAAGTGTAAAGCATTCCAACAAAGGGTTTTAATGTAGATTTTATTTTTTTTTGCACCCATGCTGTTGATTGCTAAATGCAATAGTCTGATCATGAGGCTGAATAAATGTGTCTTTAAAAAAAAAAAAAAATCTGAAATCGCAAAGGGAAGAAAACATGCTCCAGGTGAGGCTCGAACTCACAACCTCGGCATCACCCGCACATATACTGCTGTATAAGTACCGCGCGCTAACCGATTGCGCCACTGGAGCATGCTTTCCCCGCGGCGCCGGCGCGCGCTCTACGGAGCCTCGGGCCAGGGCGCGCCCGTCCCCGCGCCGCAGCGGAAGGCGCCGAGCCCCGGGACCGCCCCCCGCACCTGCCGCCCGCGGGGCTGCGGAGCCGGGCCGGGGCTGTCTGCTCGCCTCCCTGCCTCCGACCGGGGAGAGCGCAGTGCTTCTTCCCCCTAGGCCACCGGTGACCCGGGACGCGTCCTTTAGGCGCCCGGAGCAACGGCGGAGGAGCGAGCGCGCGCGGACTCCGGCTCCCCCCGCCTTCGCCCCAAGAAGGGAAACGCGTCCGTGGAAGGCGCCAGCCGTGTGGCCAAGGCGCGGCGGCTCGGGGATGCTCCCAGAGGCCCCGGGACCCCGGGAGCCGAGTCCGCCAGCCCCGGCTCCGCGCGGCCCCGGGCGGCACCCCGCAGCTGGGCCTCCCGTCGCCCATGTCCTCCCGGGCCTGCCTGAAAGCCGCGATCCGAGGCAGAACCGGCTGCTCGGCCACGAGCTGCAGGCAACTACCGGATCGTGACCTCTCCTCGTTCGTGCCGCGGGTCACCGTGGCCAAGGCGGTGTCCACACCCCCTCCCCCGCGCCCCTGCACCTGTCTCGGTCTCGCCGCCGCGCCCGCCCCTGATCCTCGCCCCCTCCCCGGGGCCTCTCGGGAGAAAGGCCAGTTGTGGGCATTTCTCCGTTTGCTTGCTTAGTTGTCTGATTCGGGCCTGGGGACACGGCAGCTGTCAAAGCGCATACACCTAAGATCCGAAGCCTTTTGGCTTTTATGGACTAATTGCCGTGAACTGGAAGGAGATAGCCTGCCTGTTCTTGAACACAGTGGCTACCAAACAGGACTGGGAGTGATAGACCAGCCCTACCTGGAAGGAGAAGCTCTCTCCTTTCAGACACACGGAGAGTGGGGCAGGGGGAGGGAAGAGGTCTCCGCCCCTTTCGCCGCTGTACGGGCATCTTTCCGAGTATTAACGCCCTAACATGACGAGCAGCGAGAAGCACCATAAGCTCCTGGGTGGATGGCCGCCGCACCGGAGGGTTTCCTCCAACATCCCCATCACACAATCCTGGAGAGACACCGAGGGCGCCTGGACCTCTAGCGATCATTCCGTCTAAATAAGAACCCTGGCAGTTACCCCCTGGACAGAGCTTACCGAGGCCAGGCACCGTTCGAAGAGAGTTATGTAAATCTCTTAAATCTCTAACAGCACTCACGGGCCTATGCTCCAAATCCGGATCTGGATAGGAGTCAGTATCTAGGGAATTATTGTTCTTAAGGGATGAAACTTGCCATGACTCGAAGTGTCACTGGGGATTAAACGGACTTTCATCAGAGAAGACACATCTGTCACACAACGTGGGCAGTAGGGCATGAAATCGTGTTCACGGAGGAAAAAGCGGAGAGCTAAGTACTTGGAATAGTTAATGTTAAAAAAAGAATAACCATCTCTGACCTCCATCTACTCTTCTAGGGAAGCCTGGCCTGTATGGACCACATCACCGGCCCCCGGCCCTCTGCCTTCAGCTGGATTTTCATGGTGGGAGCACTAGAAGGAGATCAGAATGAGAGAGGACACAGAAGTTGGAGTGTTCGTTTTTCTGCATTCTTTTCTGGGGGTCAACACGGCCTGGTTCATCCAAGTGGATCTTTCCTTCTCGTTCCAATAACGGCTTCCTTCCTCTTTCCTTCAGCCCTTGGGATACTAACCACTTGATATCAGTAGCCCTGTACTCTGCCTTTCCCCCCAACCTGCCCACACCTTTTTTAAGTAGCCCCTTTCTGAAATCCTTCTAAAAATACCCCATTGCAAAGTTCTCTGTATCCTCTTGATTGCCTGATTGACAGAAACCATGATGGAATTCATAATTATGAATGACTGACCATAGTTTGTGAGATAGTTTATAATATTATGTTTTGAATGGGGGAATAAACATGGGAATAAACATATTTTTGTAATTGATGGGGTTCAGAACACACTACCTCAAAATATGGCAACTTAGCAAATTAAATATTTTAAGGTGAAGGAGTCTGAGAAAATGTGAAAAGCAGGAAGGTCACTCTGACCCGCTCCTGCCTCTCTCTCCTGAAGCAGATCATAAAACTCTCATGTGAGAGGTACCCTGAGGAAAGAGGCACCCTTCTGTCCAAAGACAAAGGGACTCCAAGAAATTCCTTCCAGCTTACTAGACTTACCTTGTATCCTTTGGCCTATCATAGTTCCCCACAACAGTCCTCTCTTGGTCCAACTCAGCATAGAAATACTCAGCTTTAACCACTTCCTTGTGTTTTCATTTCCTTATAAAGGCTCCCACGTCCCATAAACCTCTTATCAAGTAAACATGTATGCTTCCTTCCTGTTAAACTGTGTCAGTTTAATTTTCAGACCCAGCCAGGGACCCTAAGAGAGTCCAGGAAAACTTTTTTCCCTTCCCTACATAATAGTAATGCAAATACAGGGAAACCATTGGACCGTTGACCTACTCTTCAGGAAGAGGATAGAGATTTGCTAACAACTGAAATGCCCTATTAAAGTCATCTCAGACACTGACTACAGGGAATGCTCAAATTCTTTCTCAAAAAGATGATTCTGAAGACTCCATGATTCAAGGTTCTCATGATTCTGCTCTGGAAAGAATATGATATGGCTGAGCTCCATTTGCGATTTGAGAAAAATGATGTATTTTTATAACCTGAGAATAATGCCATTTACCTGTAGGTGTATCTTCTCTCCACAAATCTTTAGGCCATATTAATAACATGAATATGCTAAAATAACATTTTACATATTTATTTATTCATTTTAGAGACAGCATGAGCAGCAGGAGGGACGGAAGGAGAGGGAGAGACTCCCTGCTGAGCATGAATCCCAGTGTGGCTCCCGGGCTCGATCTCAGGACCTGAGATCATGACCAGAGCCAAACTCAAGAGTCAGTGACTCAAATGACTGAGCCACCTAGGTGCCCCTGAAATAGCATTTTAAACATCCCAGGACTTGGCTGCCATGTGCTTCTGGGGCACAAAACTCTCCAACCCCATTTATTCCATGTTTTTAGAATAGTGGTTTCCCAGAGGAACTGGAAAATTGCCTAAAACCATACCCATGAATAGTCTGACCCCCAGAGATCGAGTTCATTAGTTTGGGATGGATCCCGGAAACCAACATTTTTAAAAAGCTCCAGTTGATTCTAATAATCATAGGCCCTCCCTGTCTTTTAATCTAAGGAATCAAAGAAAAATAAGGAAAACTGTTTGGATCCCTCTCAAGTACTCAGAGTGGAGAAAAGGCTGAAGTTATACATGCATTTGAAAAAAGTCACCCAAAGAATGAATAATTTAAGAGCACCAGTCTAAAAGGAAAGTTGAGGAATTGAAGCAGATGGCCAGGTTTTCTCTGTACACACCCCCGGGTACTTCACAGAATGTGTTAATTAGGCAGAAACTGAAAACAGTCATTAGTATTCTCCAACTTGGAAACTTGTAGGTTGGCAGTGGGAGGTGGGAGCTGCAGCCTGGGGGTGGGCTGCGCAATACCTTCTGGCCTGGAAGCCCATCCCCCCCCCAACACCAATAAGGGGTACTTCCCACAAGATGGAAGAACTGCCAAACCTCACTCTTCTGCCATCCTCTCTTCAGGATTAAGTTAGGAGAGTCTTAGAGGAAGAATTATCCAGAATGAATAACCTCTGGGAGTCAACCAACCCTTGGGAGGTCACAAAGAACAATGGAAAATAATGTGGAAATATGGGCCAGTGACCAAAGAGATGCCCAGAAAGTCTATGGCCCTCTTCAGCACTCCGGAGAGAGCAGCATCACGTACAAGACCAAAAGAACCCTAAGATCCTCTCTCTCTCTCTCTCTCTCCATTTTCTGCCACTCTCAGCAGAATGGATGTCTTGCATTCTGTTTTCCGTGTCCACAGCTCCTGGATCCAAACCTGACACAGGTGAATCCCTGGGTGGTAGCTTGGTCATAGTCTTATGCTCTGGCTGAGGAAACCAAATTAACTTAAAGAGGACAGAAATGAATGACAATGACGATGGTAGAGCAAAGACAAGAAAGTGAGTAAAGAGGTCATTACAGAATTGACAGATGAGAAGCAGCAAGCAAAGTCGCTGCCGCCCTTCCAAACACTGAATGTGCGACAAAACAAGCTTAGTGAAAGTTTCATAGAATTCACTGGAAAAAGACAAATACCTAAAAGAGAACGGAGATCTAAAGTCAACCTGTCTGCAGTAGAAAAAAAAAAAAAATAAGTGAACTAAGAATTAAAACCTCAATAAAAATTTTTGTAAAGGGATAGCTGGGTGGCTCAGTCGGTTAAGTGCCTGCCTTTGGCTCAGGTCTTGATGCTGGGGTCTAGGGATCTAGTCCAAGGTCAGGCTCTGGCTCAGCGGGAGCCTGCTGTCCCACTCCCTCTGCCCCCTCCCCTGCCATTCCACTACCCCCTGCTCAATGCAGGCTTTCTCTCTGTACTGTCTGGGTAGGCAGTTAGTTTAGGCTCTCGGGGGACGCCCAGAGGCCAGCAAAGAGGAGACCACCGCCGGCTGTGGGGAAGGTCAGAGTCCCGCGAGAAGCCGGACCCCCCCCCAGACAGGCCCAAGACGGCGGCGCCACGACCGGAATCCCCTGAGCTGGTGAGGAGGAAACCCCCCCAAATCCTGCTCGCGAGAAATGTTGATCCCAAGCAACGAATATTCCACCCTCTTGTTAACTGTCGGTAAGTGAACCCCAAGGCGCACAGCTCTCTCTCTCACCTGCGCTCACATCTGAGAATGTGCTTTCGCTTTTATAAAATTCCCCGCTTGTATCTCTGTGCATTGTGCTGTGTCTGTCCTCAAATTATTTCCCATGAGGAGACCCAGAGCCTTAAGCGCCATCTTGGAGGTGGGCTGGTGGCCTCAGGGTCTGGGGTCTCCCCAGGTCACCCGGCAGCGGGCTCCCAGCTACTGTCCTGAGTCATCATTCTCAGATGCTACCAGCTGTACAGGCCTAGGAGGAAACTCAGAATGATGCACTTTCTTGCCTCCCCCCTGGAGTGGGAGCAGAGTGTCTTTGGCTCACCCAGATGCAAGGTGAGACACAGAACATGAGTATGATGTCGGAAAGACCTTATTAGGGTTTGAAGCCCATGGCCAAGAAAGAATTCTTGAGACGTCTTTGGTGCAAAATAGATTTATTGATGCACGGAAACAGGACCTGTGGGCAGAAAGAGCTGCTGCCCCGGTGTTGTGGGGGTGGTGATCATAGACTATGGGACTGGGGAGGTAAGGAAAAGGGAGGTTTGGAAAGAGCTTTCATGTAGTGAAGAAGACACACAGGATACCAGAGGCTTTGCTCTTTGTCAAGTTCAGGTTGTTTTTCCTTTCAGTAAGGCATTAACAGTGAGACAGTTGGGAGCTTCCTGGAGGAACGTTACAGTCACACTCCTGCTATCACACGTCCTTATCAATGAGCTTTAGGTTTAGAAGAAATTTAACTTTATTTACATTTCCCTCTGCCTCAGCCTCCCTCAATTTTAGGGAGGAAGGGTGATGTTAGGGCTTCAGGAACGGAGTTCTGGGTCTCTGGAAATTAGGCTGTTGGTAAGAAAGCCCTTTCCTTGTAAATCACTAGGATATTTGTAAACTGAGGGAGACTCAGGTCTGGAAGGATCATGATCTCTACAAGTTAGCTGTTTGTTCTTCCTTTAGGGCAACCAGGAGTGCCTGAGGATGTCACACATACCCATGGTGGGGGAGGGGGTTGCAGGGTGTCAGCTTCTGCTTTGTCCTCAACTTGCCTTCTGTGTTCTCATCACCCCTAACCCCCCACACTGTTCATATATTTATATATATATATATATATATATATATATATATATATATGAACTACTGCGTTATGTAGAAAATATTACACAGCAGGCATCTGGAATAGTACCCAATCTGGAATATATAAAACCCCATAAAGAAAACTCAAGGACTTCACCACCACGCCATTCTTCAGGGGCCAAGATCTCCTGATCTTCTTTCTTTTCATATCTTCGTCTCCCATGTAAGGCCAAGATTTGTAGACGTACTTGGTGGGACGCTACGGACAGCATCTACATGCTCCTTTCTCTCTATTAGTTTTTATATTTTCACTTCTCATCAGCCCTGTGAGTAAGAGTTTACCGTGAAGGTGGGTTCTAGAAGTCAGAATCACTGAAGTCACAGTTTTTAGACTTGACCTCAGGCACCGTGAAGTGGGGATGGGTAACAGGACATCCAGATAGAAGGACATGGAAAACCAAATTTGCTCGTTGGGCCTGTGTATCCCGTGGATGCTTGAGGTCCTTGCTCCTCAGTGCCGTCATCATTGATGCGATGCTTCTCTCTGTCTCTCCCTCTCCCCTACCCCCTCTGCTCTCTGTCTTGGCCTAAAGAAAAATACCACACCTAAAAATAAACATATGACAACAACAAAAATAATAGCCATTCCCCCAACACAAGTCACATTAATGAGGCATTTAAGATCAAGGATGGATGTCTATTTTGCCAAGTGTGCTACATTTTAAAAAATCTAATTCATTTATATTTCCTAAACCCTTATTAAATTTATTTTAATTAAAATTTTTTATTAAAATACGATACATTCTTCAACTCACTCAGGAAATATTTACCGACTGCTTACTAGGTGCTGAGCATTACTGTAGAAGCTAAGGTGTATGATCCTAGCCACCGGACAAGAACACCTGCGCTCGGCTGTCTTACACTCCAGTATGGGATACAGACAGTATAGGAGATGGACCACTAAAATACACATCCTATTCTATTTTGTTAAGTATATAAATACATGTTAATAATAAGCAGAAAAAGAGACCATGTTGGAGGATACTGAAATGTTAGACGGGATGACGGAAGAAGGCATCACTGAGAAAGTGGAGGGTGCAGACTTCAAAGAAATGAAAACGTGTACTCTGCGGACATTGGTAGTCCGAGCATGCCAGGCAGGGGAGCGACCGGAGCAAGACCCTGACATAGACTGTTGGTCCGCTCCCAGAGGAGCAGAAAGTCCACTATGACAGCAGCAGCAGAATCGGGGGAGACCAACAGGAGAGCAGAGAAGCCATGGGGGCCATTCTGGATTCTGTAATCAGGGTGACAGTGCAGCCCTGTTTATGCCTGGAGTTCTGATGTGATTATTAATGATGCTCTTTTCATTCAGACGAGTGTCCCTACAGTGGCTCAACTAATCCTGACTCTAGGTTGTGATTGAGACCCAATACAAGTTAGCGCATCTGCTGGCTTCTATTGGCATTAATTGTAAATGGTGGCACTTCTGCTTTCCTACACCCGAATTTCATGTATCACCAGCAATTTAAAGAGGATACAGCAGCTTTATCCCCGTCTTTTATGATGAACTTCCGTTTTAGAATCCCCTGCTTATGTTAGCAGTAATTTTCTGGGAATAGAGAATATAGATTTGGCAAATTCATTTCTAGTTCCAGCTTTTGGTGTCAAGGAAACATTCCTTTTGAAATCATCTCGGAAGATGAAAAAGCAAAGAGCTGGAGGCCCCAGTGAGATTCGAACTCACGACCCCTGGTTTACGAGACCAGTGCTCTAACCCCTGAGCTACGGAGCCCCGCTGAAGGGGCTCTCAACTCCGTGCCCTAAAGCTGATTATCTATGCCCAAGTTTCGTTTTCCGTTTCTGTGAGTTCCTGGAAATTTGATATGGCACCCCTCCCCCTCCCCTTTCCGATGTCCTCCGTGACAGTTGTCACGTCATAAAGGCTGTCTGGGGACTCGGCCCAGACGCGCGACCGGGCAAAGTAGGGAGGCGGGGGTAGGGACAGAAGCGGCGCCGGATCTCGCAGGCCTCCCGACCCGAGTCCGCCGCGGGTGTCTCGGAAACCAGCAAGCAGGGGCCTTCCTGTCCGCCGCCAGGGCCGGCGCCGGCCTCCGAGGAAACTGCAGCTAGCTTCAACACAGACGCCAACACCCCGACTACGGGCCATACCCGCCACTCAGGAAAGACACTCAGAAAACTAAGATGCGCGGCGGCGCGTCGGCCCCGACTCCAAACACGTTCACGTGCTGCACGCGGAGGCGGTGCGATCCGGCCAGAGCCCGGAGGCCCGCTCTGCAGAGGACCCCACAGGCCCAAACAACCGCGGTCACACACAGGCACGACCATGCCCTTGTGACCCGGAGTGTCACAGACGCGCCTGATAGGAGAACCAAGCAAACGAAGGAATGGTCGTATTAATGAAGTGGAGAGTGCGGGCCGTGAAGGGGATGTCAGTCTCGTCACTTATTCATCACGCTTTCCTGAACGTCCTAGGATTAAAGACCGCCTCCTGCACCCCGGAGGAGCCAGTGTGTTCCAGTTCTCCAAAATCCTAAATTCATCTGTGCAATAAGGGACCCTACCTCCCGAAACTCATCGTCATCACCCGAGTATAAGAGAAGAAGGGGATTGCAGGCCTAAGGAGTTCAAGTTTGCAGTTTTTTTCAGATTTTATCCCATATTTAGATACCCTGTTCACCTCCTGTTTCTAGCACCTACAGAAATGTATAACTTCACTGAAATTCGGGTCTGTTAGGGTTCAGACCTTTTGTGTGTGTGTGTGTGTGTGTGTGTGTGTGTGTGTGTGTGTTTTGTGTTTTAATGATCTTAAGTGTGATCTCAGTGGGCTTTCTTCCTCTACCCGCAGAGACAAGGGCTTCTGATCCTTGAATGCATTCATTCAGCATAGTGTTTACTAACATGTGGAGCAATGACAGGCAGGGGCTTGTGGAGACACTTCTCTGGTTCACCTAGTCCTCGGTAGTTGAGACTGTCTAGCACTCAAATCTCTACCAGGTGACATAGCCTGTGACAGGCTATGTTACCTACAGATGCAGTTAAATTGCAAGTGCTTTTGCAGCTCTGCAAGGGCTCTTTAAAAAGAGGGGAGGGGTGGTAAGAACACCGGAAATGAAGAAGAGAATGCAGTTAGCAGGGAGACAGGAAGGACAGGAAGTAGGAGAGGGTAACCACCTGTTCCCACCAAACCACCAAATCTGTGGGTGAAATTCCCAAAGAAGCCTGGAGCCACTCCTCCCCCAGGCCTGAGTCTCTGGTTGTGACTCTGAATTTTGGTCGGGCTTTCCACTTACAAACACCACACTAAGGTACTATATATCCATATACATCATGTATCATGTATCATAAGATGATGCTAAGTAATATTTCTCTATATTCAGTTTAGCCTTACCTTCGATAACTGTGATTTGAAGACCCAAATGATCCAGAATTCAGTCTCTGTTGGACCTGGCCCTTTGACTCAGTGATGCTAACTTAGACAATGAACTTTTCCCTACTGTTTTATTAATTTCCACCTCCTTCCAATGTAGGAAATCTTTGCCCAGTTGGAATTTATTTTAGGAAGGGTTTTCAGAACACCCGTTGGATTGATCTCCAAATTTAGGGTTACATTCAAGAGGGGACATCAGGAATCTCTACTGTTCCTCTTCTTACCATCTCCCATCTGCCAGTGCCTTCTATTGGCTGAGTCCAGACAGGAGCTAGGGGGCAAGAAAGCCCCAATGATGCTGCCTTCCAGGGCCCAAAAGCAGGGAGAAAATAGCGAATGCTCAGCCGCTGCTGTTGTAACTGCGGTGATGGGGTTAGTGTGGGGTTGGTTGAGTCATGACTTTCCATCATGTATAAACCTTGGATCATAGGCAGGTTGAAGCTTGAGCAGCTGATAAGTAATATGTATTTCTAAACAATTTTTATCATCCCATGTCAGGAGCACAGCCATCGTGAGGAGGAATATGGATCTGGTTGCCACTGCCTGCCATAAAGTGAGGAAGAAGGCATGAAGTACAGCTTCTTTCTAGCAGATGCGTCCCAGGGAGCCTGGCATGGGCAAGGCAGCTCTGTGGTCAGGTAAGGCTTAGGAGGCATCTGGTTCTGGAAAAAATGTGGGGCTTCTGGTTGCAGCAATAGCTCAGTTCATTCCAAACCGCCAATGAAGGCTGCAGTGTAGACGTATTTCCTGGCTCTATTAGTCCTGCTGGAGGGGTAAGCAAATCTGTTTCTCTTGGAGAGTCTTATGATCTATATAAATAATGTTTTGGAAAACTCATTCTGATGATGTGAGCCGAATGAATTACCCTTTTATTAAAAAAAATTTTTTTTTTTTAAGAATTTATTTATTTGCCAGAGTTAGAGCACACAGGCAGGGGGAGTGGCAGGCAAAGGGAGAAGCAGGCTCCCTGCTGAGCAAGAAGCCCAGTGCAGGACTCGATCCCAGGACCCCAGGATCATGACCTGAGCTGAAGGCAGATGCTTAACCAGCTGAGCCCTCCAAGTATCCTTGTGTCACCCTTTTAAAATGCACCATGTTACCCTGTGCTTGAATGTTGGGATGCTCCGGCAATACCAGCGATGTGCAAGTTGCCAGTTGGGAAACATCAGCTACTGGCCCACAGAAAGGTAAGCTTGCTCCAGGATATAATTAAATGCAACTTCACTACAAGCAAATCATCAGCAGAACGAAACAAGATGCTTGGTTATACAGTTGACTTACCTCTGGCGAAAACTCCATATCTTGAAACAGAGCAGACTGGTTCCAAACATTTATGGATTGTGCTGGTCGCCAACCACACTTTGAGTGGCTCTGCCCACAGTTTTCCCTCCTTCTAGTCATTTGCCCTCAAACAGAATATCCACTGACTGTAGCCACACACGTGTGTATCACCTTGGGCTGGTGGATACAGCTATTGGTACTAGCTATTGATCAATAGCTATTGATACAGCTATTGTATACAGGTATTGATACAGATCAATAGCTATTGATACAGCTATTCCATTGGGCTGAGTTCATACATGAAGCAACGAGAAAATCCTGAATTTGTAATAACTCCTTTTGGAGGCAGGTTTCTGGCCAACGGGCCTCAGCTGGAATCCATAATGTCTCTCCTAATGACTGAAACCTAGTGTGGCTGTTACTGCTCTAGCTGTGGCTGGCCTTCGGCCATCCCTGACAGGTAAGACTTAGCAAGACAAATGCTCTTATCTCCTCTTTCGAAGGATGAGAAGGAGGTAGGAGGAGCTGAGAAGGCACAAACACATTTCTAGCTAGGCACAGAGAACTGAAAACAAGTCCAAAGGGTATGGGAGAGAAATTCATTGACAAGAATGTCAGGATTTCCATAAGTGAGACATTTTGTGCTGGTTCCAGGAAGAGGCAGAACAGACCAGCATATTGGGCCCATCTAGCCCACGTGAATGGGACATCTGGAGATAAACGGATCCCTCTCGGGTAAAGAAAGGGAATAAAGGGCACCCCAGTGCGGAGAAGGTGATGGGGCCTCCAGCATAAGGCTGATGGAAGAAACGTGGCTAGATCTCTGCCTTCCACAAACCCCTCACCCCAAATTTATACCACACCCCACCCCACTCAGGGACATGCTTCTCCATGAGCGGCAGCTAGTCTAGAATAGAGAGAAATTGTTAACCCAGGAAGCTGGAGTTGGGGCACTCCACTGATAAGACATGAGCAAAACCACCTGAAAAGAAACTGAAGCTCTAACCTTCCTCCGGAAGAACGAAGAACCCAAAGTTATCGGTGCACTCGAAATGGGTTAGAGTAAGAGCTGGCAAGCTCTTGCCATGAAGGGCCAGGTAGTAAATATTTTCAGCTCTGCGGGCATGTAGTCTCTGTTACAACTAAGCTCCTCCACAGTCCTAGAAAACAGATAAGCAAGTACCCGTGGCTGTGTTCTTACAGCTCTTTATTCATGACACTGAAATGAGGAATTTTCGCGTGATTGATCATTTCAATCGTCTTAGAATGGAACGTTTGAGCTCACAGCCCCTGCGAACATGGGCAATGGGTGGGATTTGGCCAGTGGGGTGGTTTGCTGACCCCGGAATGGAATACAATATAGACTGTCAAATACAGGCGAATACAACCTCTCAGAGTCTGGTTTGAAAAATTAGTGCCATTATTTGAATTTCTTCTCTGTCCCTTTTTGCTTGTTCCTTTAATTATAAAATGATTATATTTGCCATTACTATTGCCTAAATTACTATGGCTGCATAACAAATAACCCCCAAATCAAGGGCTTGACACAGTACTACATGGGTTTTGGTACATATATATGTAATTTCTGAATCCCATGATGGCCGAGGTGTCACCTGGCATCCTTCAGGGATCTGACCAAAGGTTTTACAGTTGCATTATTGGCTTCATCTTTAGACCGTGTTTTCCTGATGTTTTCCCAGAAGGCTTTTCTTAATTGTGATGTTGTCTGTCATCTGGAGAGGCTGGCAATGAGGGACAATCTTTTTTTTTTTTTTTTTTAAGATTTTATTTATTTGTCAGAGCGAGCACAAGCAGGGAGAACAGCAGACAGAGGCAGAAGCAGGCTCCCTGTTGAGCAAGGAGCCGGATGGGGAACTGGATCCCCAAATCCTGGAATCATGACCTAAGCCGAAGACAAGCTTAACAGACTGAACTACCCAGGCAAAGGGACAGTCTTCTTACTGGATATCCAGCAAGTCCTGGTTCCTTTATAATGAATGTTTCTTTCTTTTGTTTATCTCTCTCATGACTCATGTTACCATCTAGGCATCTAGGATAAGCAAGGTGACACCTTCAAAACATTGCCCGGACACTTCCTTGGATGAATCCCTAAATTCATTAGGTCCATGTCCTACTTTTCACATTAGCACAGGAACAGTGTTGCTCAACCTCCTGCCATTAGACTTTAGAGAGCAGGGCCCTCCCTTCGACTTCTTTTTTTAAAAAAAAGATTTTATTTTTGAGTAATCTCTATACCAAACATGGGGCTGGAACTCACAACCTCCAAAACAAGAGCATATTCTACCGGTTGAACCAGCCAGGTGCCCCTTCTCCAGCTTCTAGTAGCATTTTTCCTCTCTCTCCTTTGAACACCCCTGACTTGGGACCAGGGAAATCGGACAGAGCTGTCTTCAGGACTTCGCAGTATCCTTTTCTGATTCCTGCCTGCTTTCCAGTAGGATTTGTTACCATTTTCGAGTAACAAATTCTCTGTTAGCTTGTAACTATTATGGGTCTTTTCCCTCATGGAGGGTTGGGTGTTCAGGGGCTAAAAATAGAGAGTGTCAGAAGTGGGATTCGAACCCACGCCTCCATGCGGAGACCAGAAGTCCCAGGACGGGAAGCTGTGCTTGAGTCTGGCGCCTTAGACCACTCGGCCATCCTGACACTACGTTGTGACGTGCTTCAGTTTCCTACTTCAGCTTTGGCTCTCCCCGGGACTCGCGGCCAAAGCGGAAACTCCGAACTCGGATGCAGAAGCGCAAAGACCGAGGAGCGCGCGCTCCGCGCGAACCCGAGCCTCTCCTGCAGACCCGGAGACCAGGAAGCCGGCGCCCCTCCCCGCAGCCCGGCCTCGGGCCTCGCAGCGACCCCGCCTGGGACCTGGCCTGGGACCTGCCTGCAGGCCACCGCGATCTTCGTGATCCGACCCGCATCCTGCAGGCCCGGCTCGGCGCACCAGTGCCTGGACGCAGGGGGTCGTTGAGAGACCCGTTCAGGGCATTTCGAGGCGTTCCTCCTGTCCCCGACAATGAGGCCACCGGCCGCAGCCACGCGTCATCTTTCACTTCCCCACACGGGTCGGGAGCCTCCTGCCCCGCGGGGTCGCTCGGGCGCCGCGGGATAATGCGGTCCCCCCATTCTCTAGAGCCCCCAGGGGCCTTTCAGGTACATCACCCGCCGGGGCGGGGGCCCGACAGCAGCTCCTCTGAAACAGAAGGTTTGCCCTTTATGCATCTTCCTCCTACAGACCACAGAACCTGGTTGCACGTCTCCCCCAGGAGAAGAAGGTCCTTCTGGTTCCCTTTCATCTTTGTTTCGTTTTTGTTTTGCTTGTTTTTAAGACAAGTTCCCAGGCTTCCTTAAGGTCACCAGGATGGCAGAGCAAGGCATGACCTTCTCAGAAAAATCGCTGCCGCCTTCTCTCTAGGAAGAGAGGTCACCGGGGGCTCTGCCATGTTGGGGGAGGGGAAGGACGGAGTAACGGAGGGTGCTGCCCTCGCGCGAGGAACGAAATGGGGCTGCGCGCACCGGGAGAGTGGGAGGAGTCTCGATCGGGAAGAAGAGAAACCTAGGACTAAGAGGGCAAAATATTTGAGTATGGCAAGAACAAAAATGAGCCTTGTCAGAAGTGGGATTCGAACCCACGCCTCCATGAGGAGACCAGAAGTCCCAGAGCGGGAAGCAGGTGCTTGAGTCTGGCGCCTTAGACCACTCGGCCATCCTGACACGACACGCTGAAGCTGTGCGAAGTAACAACTGTCAGTGACCAAAGACCTAACATCCAGGAAGGGAGCGGAGAGCTATTTCCAGCAGGTGCAGGAGCGATCGAGCATTCGGCACGACCTGCAAAACCCGAAGATGGGACAGGACGAGTTCTGCGGGGAAGCGGCGAGCTGGCGACCGGATGAACGCAGCTCTGAAGTCCAGGCGCCCACGCCTCTCTGGAGGTCTTTCTTCCTCTGCCCCACGAATCCTACTGGCTGCGACTTGCAGGACCGGCCTTAGGCGTGGGGCGCTGGGAATGCAGATTTGATCCGCGCCGCGTGGCGACCGCCGTCTAGGGGGCTCTCCCTGAGGTTCACAGACTCTCCCGCATCTGGGAGGTCACTGGGTGTGACACCATCCTCGGGAAGTCATGACCCCATGGCTTCTGTCTTAGGAGGTTAACACAAATTCTGCAGGTTCTGTAGCAGAGGAAATGAAAAAGAGTGGAATGGTGGTCTGAAGATTTCAGAGGGAAAATTGAGAAGGAAAGAACAGCTCAGAAAGGAATCAACTAGAATTTCCCAAGGCTGGAGTTCATGCAATAGACATCACACCTCTGTTTTCGGAATATTGGTGGCCAGGCTCATCTCAAGAAACTGGGGTTCTCTCTGCCCTTGGAGAAGAATGATTTCTGGTTCCTTAAGAAGTATGGAGTATTGATAACCTGTCTTTGCAAAAATCCATTAAAAAAAATTTACCTCTGCGGTAGCAAGCACCTTCTATGTTCAAGACTTTTTTTCTTTTTAAACTTTAGAGCAATCCGAACCATACAAAAGAATATGACACATAACCATGAAGCCGAAAGGAGAGAAGTCTGGTTTTGAGTAAATAAGCAGCAGGCCATGGGCTCAGGTGTGAGCAAAGATTCCAGCAAGGTAAGCTCACCTTGGGCTGTGATAGCTGTAAGGCCAAGTCCCTGGTGGGAAAAAGGAAACTACCTTTAGGAACTGAGAGGAGGCTTCAGCTACTTTTGCAGAAGAGATAGCTTCTCAACTATGGTCTCCGGGCATCCTTGGAAGGTGGAAGATGAGACAGTCTCTGAGAGGGACAGGAAGGAAGGCGCAGGCAAAGGGTGTTAGCTAAGAAAGGAGGAGATGGAAAAGCCTTAAAAACAGCTTTGCGGGATCCTTTGTCCGGAAGAACCAGGATTCGGTGACAAAAGTGGTCCACGGACATAACTAGAAAGCGCCCCGAGCCTCTGTTTTCCGCTCCACGGTCCACAGATCAGGTGGTCACAACACACGCACACACTCTCTCACACGCACCTACTCAGTGTGGAGACTAGAAATCGGAGATTTCCTGTAGGCAGCACGTCCCACTGCAGCGGAGGACGGCGCCGAGCCTCCCGCGAGATTCCTGCCGTCCCCATTTCCCTGTAACCTTGCGAGAGACCGTTCTACAACCACCGCTTGCTGTTCCTCCCCTGCCGCCGCTCCGCTGGCCCCCGGGCGCCCCGCCTGATGGGGACAGTGACCCGCCGCTAGGAGCTCCGCCCCCGCCTGCCCCTCCCTCCGCCCGGCCCTCGCCCCGCCCCACCATCCCTCGCCCAGCCCTCCTCCTAGCCCTGCTCCTGTCCCTCCCTCTGCCCGGCCCTTCTCTCAGCCCGTGTTCCACCCTCTGCCCGGCCCTCCCCCCGCCCCGCCCCGCCCCTGCCGGGCCCTGCTCCGGAGCCCCGCGCCCAGGCTCTGCCCCCAAGCACTCGTCCCGGTGGGGTCGCGGAGCGGCGGAGTGCTCTGGTGTAGGCGCGGGCGATCTCAGTTTGGAACCCATCCCTGGAAATCCGTGTGGGAAGCCCAAACGGGCGAACACCGAGCTCCCGAGAAAGGGCTTCCGTTCAGGTTCTGGTTTTTCTTGAGAAGATTGCACAGGCGCAGGCGTCCTAGAGACGTCTTGTAGGCGGCGCGTTTGAGAAGGCAACGTGGGGTACACCCAGAGTGGGAGACGGTTGGAGAGGAGACGGGTGCGCAAGAGGAAAAGGGGAAATTGACGCTCGGGGATGACTGTACTAAGGCACTTCCAAATTTGTGGGAATCAGAGAAACGCTCATAGCAGTCAGCAGAGTGGCGCAGCGGAAGCGTGCTGGGCCCATAACCCAGAGGTCGATGGATCGAAACCATCCTCTGCTACAGTATTTTATTCCTCGCAACGCGAATTCGGCGCGTTTTATTCTCTCAAGTCCCAAAATTCCCACAGAACACCAGGCCGAGGAAACCAAGTCCCAAACATTCATGATCGTGGCACTATTCTTTACATTTCTTGTTCTCCTTTGGATCTTGTTGAAACTCACTCATTATCAAAATTGTGTCTGTATTCACATTTTTAAAGCTCACAACACTTTGGGAAACAACGCACCATCTTATTTACTGCCCATATGCACTGACTCTACCCCTGCTTCTTTGCCTCTGCAGTGGGCCTACCGTGTCTCATGAGCGAGCAAAGATCTGCAGTGAGAGAAGCCGGACGCCTTTTCATCTGCTTGGTCCTTCCTGCCTTTTACTAGGTTGTAGCTCAAGATCAAACGTGGAGCTAAAAAATAGAGCCAGTGTACCCGAGTGGACTCGGGTGCGTGGGTGGTGAGGGGCGGCGCATTATAGGGTTCACTGCAGTGGAAGGCCGGACGAGTGGGTGCAAAAATAGCGCAATTGGCAAAGGGGAGGGTGGGCAGGTGAGAGGGAGGGGGGGGGTAGGGACACGGGGAGAGGGTGAAGGAAAGGAGCGTGGAGGAAAGATGAGGAATGACAAGGACGGAATTGCAGAGCGGTGGGTTTCCCAGGGGGTTAGTTTTCCGGACAGAAGCCCCTCTCAGGAGAGGGTGTCACTTTTGTCTGTCTGTTGCTCTGCCCCTAATGTCCTAGAACCCCCCAACTCCGAAAGAAAACACGGTTGGAAAGGACAGGAAGTGAACCTCCTGCCTTGTGCCACAACTTCCATCTCTACGCAAGCTTTGGCTCTCCTGAAGTTCTTCCCACTTACAGAAGCCATTGGAGGAAGGGACACCTCTTCCTCCTGGTGAGCTGGTGAGCTGGTGAGGGACTTGCGAACCGGATCCCACCGAGTTCTGAGCCACTTTCCTGTTACTCCTCCTGCAGTAAATACCACCCTATAATTGTGGAAGGAAGAATTGCAATGCTCAGTGCCATCAAGCTCAGATGTACTGCAGAGCTGAGGTGTGTGACCCTTGCACCTGGAAGAGGCTGGTAATTTCTGAAACCATGAACGTAGTTAGCACTTCTTGGATCTCTTAGTTGTTTTATATAGTGAACTAAACTTTTTCAGGAGGCCTGGGTAGCTCAGTCGGTAGAGCATCAGACTTTTAATCTGAGGGTCCAGGGTTCAAGTCCCTGTTCAGGCGATCCTGGGTACTTTTACTTCAGTTAAGTCTATGTAAGTAGAGCTCATTGAGAACATCTCTAGAGTGGGATATTGGTAACAGCCAGACCAAAGGCATATCCTTAAAGAGGTTTATGTTCTAGTGTTTCATTAATTACCTCTACCCAATAAAAACTGAAATTTGGGCCCGAATTGCCAAGAGGAATTGGAAAAGCACATAATGGAAAAATAAGACACAAGTGTTGGAATTACCAAGACGGCCATTTTAAAGTTCCCTTGACCTGATTCGTTACTCTTGGAGTGGCAGGGGAGCAATTTGGGGGAAACCGACAAGAATTTCAGAAAGCAGTGACTCTGTCCAGTCTGTTCCCACAGTTTAGATTGACTCTTCCTATATAGAAAATGTGTGGCATCTTAAAAGCCCCTGCTTGTAAAAGCCATGATATGCAAACACATTTTGAAATGGTCTTAGCTGTCTTTTTTGTCTTTACATTAAAAAGTTTCTGTTGTTACCCAGAGATTTGGATTATGGTTAAAGACCCTGATCCTGGGCTCCTAGTGCATGGTTTCTGTGGGCACAGTGTTAAACCAGGAGGCTGTGAATTCAGTTTTTATAATTCTTTATGCTTTTAGCCTGATGATATGAAGTATAAATACTGCACTTAAGTTCATTGTGTTAGTTCTCTCCTTCTTTGCTGTTACATTATTAATTTGAAATAATCAGGTGTGTGCCTTTTTGAATCTCTATCCTGTCCTTGTTTATCTTATTTATTAATTTTGTACGCACATGAAAGATAACATTCTCGAAGTCAAAACTATGCAAAGAGATGTAGGTGACACTTTATCTGTGATATGTATTGCAAATACCCCTTCCTCCTCTCCTCCTCCCCCCAATTTGTCAGCTGTTTTTAGTTTATCACATTTCTTGAAATGTAAATATTTTCAGATATGTAAATATCTCAAATTGTGGTATTCACAAATGAATAGACAAATAACTCGGTGCAAGAAAATACAAAGTCCAGAAATAAACCAAATCACAATAAGGATATTTAATATATGATAAAGAATGCATTTCAAACCATGGGTGCAAAGATAGACTTTTTGATAAATAGTTCAGGAACAACATTCCTAGAACTGGAGACTCAAAGCCTTTCTCTGGATGAGGCTCCAGCTCTGATGTGGCTGGTTTGATCTTCTGTCCAAACAACTCAAACTTTCTCCGTATCGGCAATAATGCTGTTTCATTTTCTTATCACTCGTGTATTCACTGGAATAACACTTTTAATTTCCTTCAAGAACTTTTCCTTTGTGTTCACCGCTTGCCAACTGTTTGGCACAAGAGACCTGGCTTTCCGCTGTCTCGGCTTTCAACATGCCTTCCTCACTTGACCCCTTCTAGCTTTTGATTTAAAGAGAGAGACACGCCATTCCTCCTTTTCACTTGAACAATTAGAAACCATTATAGAGTTACTAATTGGCCTACTTTCAGTATCGGTGTGTATCAGGGAATACAAAGGCCCAAGGAGAGGGAGAGGGATGGGGAACAGCCAGCAGGTAGAATGGTCAGAATATATACAACATTTATGAATTACGTTCACTCTATGGTTTGGGCACAGTTCATGGCACCCCAAAACAGTTACAACAGTAACATCAAAGATCACTGATCCAGATCACCACCACACATATAATAATAATGAAAGCATTTGAAATATCATCAGAATTACCCAAGTGTGACTCGGGGACACAAAGTAAGAGAATGCCATTCGGAAAATGGCGCTAGCAAACTTGCTCAGTGCGGGGGGTGCCGCAAACCTGCAGTTTATAAGGAACAATAAAAACAGTAAAGCAAAGCTCAAGAAAGCAAAGTGTGCAGGTATATCTTGTGAGTACCTTCCTAGAAGACAAATTGCTGATTTGCTAGGTCATGTAAATGTTTAACTAGTTGAGGTGATGACAAACTGTTTTTTCCAAAGTTGTAAAAAGGTATGCCCCGTCTTAGGCCATTGGGGGTGGCAGGGAAAAATTGTACTCTAAGCTGTCTGACCACGACAGCAAGGGAATTCCAGTCCCTGTCTCAAAGCCCTTCCAGGTTCGTCTTTCCTACCCCAAAAGTACCAATATGCGATGTAGAAGGGTATAAATCCCCTCCCTGCTTGTGCTCGGGGCTCACACCTGTGGAGGACCGTCTCCTCTGAGCCCACCAGTGTTAAATAAACCTGCGATCCTCCAGCGTCTCCGAGAGCCACTTGGTTCTTCGTCGGGATCCGTCAGGATCCAGGCCAGGTTCCGTAACACTTGGTTCCCTGACCAGGAAACCCAAGGGCGCTGGGTTGCACGGGCTTGGGGCACCGCCGGAGGTCGTAAAGGAGAAGGCGTGCCTGACTC
>NC_081561.1:24919040-24919145 GCF_022355385.1 Mustela nigripes | reverse complement strand
ATTTCCGGCAGTTTCCCGCGCCCTGGCTGATTTCCGGCAGTTTCCCGCGCCCTGGCTGATTTCCGGCAGTTTCCCGCGCCCTGGCTCATTTCCGGCAGTTTCCCG
>NC_081561.1:24866963-24918940 GCF_022355385.1 Mustela nigripes | reverse complement strand
TTTCCGGCAGTTTCCCGCGCCCTGGCTCATTTCCGGCAGTTTCCCGCCTGGGCGCCTCCGGCGGGCAGGCTGTTCCCACGCGGACTCGAAGGAGACTTGGCAGGTGAGGACCTGGTCGCGACGTCGGATTCCGGTGAGGCCTGGGGCCCCAGGACCCAGCAGGCCCACCCCCGAGGGTGGAAGGGGAGACAGACCACCTCCCAGGGACCTCTCAGAGGTCTCACAGGTGGGGCCTCCCTGGGGGCGGGTCCTTCAGGTCAGGAACACCTCGCCCGCAAGGGGGATGGGAAGGAATTTCCGGAAGGAGTTCCACTGGTCCGGGCCTCCTGGGGGGAGGAACTGTAATAACTTCGGTGTGAATGCGTGAGGGAATGAGCAGTCTGACCTGGCTTGTCGGGCGGACTGATTCTGTGGCTCCACCGGCGGGCACCCTTAGGGTCCCCAGAAGCCTGCAGAGCCCGAGTGGCCCTAACCTGCTTCCGTGGTGACCTCATAGCGTCTAAGGCGAGCCCCTTTGGAGTGCCAGTCTGGAGTTCATACAGACTCGCTAAGGCTAAGAGGCACCCAGGTATCCTCTGGGATGGCAGACTGGGGGGCATCTGAGTGGTCTCCCCTTCGGAGGGACACCCACCCTTCATTAGTCTTCATGCCAGTGACACAGGGAGGGAACGCACAGGGTGGCCGAGGGAGCCTCCCTGCTCATCATCGTGGAGGCTCTTCAAAACGAAAGTTCTTAGACTGAACACTCAAAATTTTAAGAAGCAATTCTCAGGAGACTATGGGATCAAAACATCTGGAAAATTCACATAAGGCACCTTATGTGAATTGGAATGGACCACCTTTGGGGTCAAACTGGCCCTCCAAGGGTGCCCTAAGATCTACCCAGTGTCCAGGTCATTTACAGAATTATGGCCAGGATTCCCAGACACCCTGACCAATTTCCATATATTGATTCTTGGCTTCAGATAGCCCAAACTCTGCTCCCATAGGTCTGATTCTGTGCTAATAGGAAGGACCAAAGTAGGACATCTGTAACCCTAGTAAAAGAACCCAAAGCCAGTAAGGAAGCAAAATCTATCAGGAAGGCCCTGCCCGGGACCATCAGGGACGGCGGATGAGCTCTGGACAAAGATGAACCCATCGGAAAGTGTGGGGACCACAGTCCTCCTTTGACCCAGAGCCTAAAGCTGAGCTGCAGGAAGACAGTGTTCCTGCCTCTTGTAAGTAGCATGTGTGGGGAGATACCGGATTTAGCAGCTCTGACAGCCCACAGGAAACTGGATCCAGACAAACAGGATGTAAAATAACAGGAGCTCTCATATCTACCTTTAAGAGAAAGTGGCGGGGGGGGGGGCACACCTGGGTGGCTCAGTTGGCAAAGTATGTGCCTTCTACTCAGGTCACGATCCCACATGTCCTTCAGGATGGGAACTTTAAGGAATATTTCCAAGCAGCGGCCAAAACTCCTTTGTTTCGGGGAAATTCCCTGTCCTCTCTGGCCCAATATGGATTGTCTATCCCCCCACCCCCTTGTTGGCAGGAAAACATGGCATCTGCTCCTCTGGAACTGATGGTCTCCTGAACCCAGAAACTTTTCTCTGTCCTCTGGCAGCACTTTGTCTCTTCTGCCTCCCCATCCCCGTTTTCCTGTTTCTGCACTACCTTGGGTGTGGCCTGCATTAATGGCTTTTAAGACCATGCTCAGTGCCTGAAGCACCACGACTCCTCCCTTCACTGTCAGGGAGCAAGAAGAGCACCCCCAGGACCTAACACCACCCCCTCCAGATTTCCCCACGTGTCTCAGGTGAAAATTGACCATAGGGAAGATCCTGGTGGAACATAATTCAACACTTAAACTAAGTTTGTTGGTTTAATTCAGACAGATATGTCTTTTTTTTTTAAGATTTTATTTATTTATTTGACAGAGAGAAATCAAAAGTAGGGATAGGGCAGGCAGAGAGGGCTCCATGCTGAGCAGAGAGCCAGATGTGGGGCTCAATCCCAGGACCCTGAGATCA
This sequence comes from Mustela nigripes, assembly GCF_022355385.1. Lineage (NCBI taxonomy): Eukaryota > Metazoa > Chordata > Mammalia > Carnivora > Mustelidae > Mustela > Mustela nigripes. Next base: position 24,916,922 of record NC_081561.1, on the reverse strand, counting down.
CGACCTAAGCCAAAGGCAGAGGCTTAACCCACTGAGCCACCCAGGTGCCCCCATATGTGTCTTTTAAATTATAAGTGGTAAACATGAAACTTTTATTCTGTCAAGGTTTACTGAAGGTCAAATAACCTCATGTTACCTCTGTTGGGTTGTTAGTAAAAAGATGACTAAAATGGTCAATTGTCTCATTAAAGTTTTCATGGGTAATTGTTAAAGTGGTAATTGTTGGGTAATTTCATGGGTAATTGTTCAACGTTAAAGTTTTGGTTGGATGACAAATGGAATTAAATTTGTTGGACATCTAAGTCTTTTCCAAATGGGATAAAGTGCTAAAGCATTGATTACTGGACATAGATTTGTCCTTTTGGCTTACTGCAAAGAACTAAGGATATTTAAATCTGTTGGTAAACATTTTTTGTGCTTTACTCATTCATAGATTTGCCATTTAAGAATTCTGGTGTAACAGTTCACAATTGGTTACTCCTTAGTCTTCACCAGAGATTAAGGTTTCTAAAGAGGGCAAAATTCTGCTAACTGTAACTAAGCCTGATGGAAATAAGGGAATCAACCCTGTATGTGGAAAAGTAGGAGACACGTAAGAAAGATAAGGAATGGGCATGCATTTTGTTAAAGGTAAGAGAAGGTAATTTTGTCCTAAATGAGATAGTTGTTTGGAAAGAAATGGCTTGGGACAAAACCTGAATACAAAGGAAAGTTGTAGAAGGTTTGTGATGAGATATCTTTGGAAATGAATTTTAGGTGTGGTCAGGATGGACTAAGATTGAAATGAATTTTAAAAAGACACTGGTGTAGAAAGTTGGTTTTCTCTCTTTTCAAAAAGACAAAGTATTCTCAATTGTTGGTCTGCTCTTGATAAGAAAATGCAAATAGTTGTTTTCTCTCTGCCTCTTTAGAAAAACCAGTTTCTGTGTCTTGAATTTATCAGGTCTTTAACATCCCTAATGCTATGTAGGCATGCGCTTTAAAACTTTCTAAGTTTTAACAAACTTCGCTAACATATAAGTCATTAACAAAGTCTTGTTGACTAATTATGCTTGCTTGTTTGGTATTTAATGTTCTGGTTCTGGCTGTTGAAGTGTTATGTATCACAGAATACCTGAGTTTCCTTGTCTAATCATATCATAGTGAACTCTCCTATCAGATCATTAACCATGTCTTTTCTGAGCTTGTCATTTATAATTATTTTAACTGTCTTGTAAAGTGAGTTATACCTTCAAAGAGATTCATATAAAGAACTTTTAGGACAGATACAGGTATTAAGTATATTAAAAATCCTAAAATTGGGGTGCCTGGGTGGCTCAGTGGGTTGGGCTGCTGCCTTCGGCTCAGGTCATGATCCCGGGGTCCTGGGATCGAACCCCACATCGGGCTCTCTGCTCAGCGGGGAGCCTGCTTCCTCCCCTCTCTCTGCCTGCCTCTCTGCCTGCTTGTCATCTCTCTGTCAAATAAATAAATAAATAATCTTTAAAAAAAAAATCCTAAAACTGAAATGAGTAAGAACTTCCAGAACTAAGAAGCTGCATTCACACTGAACAAGAATCAGTAACATGGGACTAAATGAACTAAAAAGATGATTACAGTTTTGTGATCCTTGTTTGAAAAACATTGCTGGTTCCTTAATGTTCACTCTTCCTGATTAAGGAAATGTAAGATTTCTATGACCTACAGAAACATGATAAAATAATCATTTGTAAGCAAATTAAAGCATTCAACTTTTCTCTCTATCTGAACCCTCTGAAACCCTGAAAAAGGTCTCAGTAAGTATTCCTTCTTCCATGGAAATCGTAGTCATTTTCATAAGTTCAGTAAGAATCTGTTCTTCTTGCAACAGGACATTGGAAACATGGGTTATTTTACCAAGACTTTGACTGGAACGTCATATTGGAGAAAGACATGCATAGATTCAGATATGACCAGACAGCTTTAAGGAGCTAAGGTTGACTTTGTGAAACTGGAGTCATAAAGCCCCTTGGAACTGTTGGCCTGATACCTTGCTTACAGAGTTCCCAGCAGCCTCACCAGGTGAGTAAAGAATGTCACTTCCTGGCAGGTACAGGAACCTCAGGGTATTTGGGGACCTCATGAAGAGGAATTTGCCCAAATCTTAAGAGTTATTGCAGGCATGTCTGATGGGAAGTACATGGCTTGGGACATGGCTTGGCTTCTGGCCTGGAGAGGCTACTAAACGTTCAACCTAGAGATTCCTTATAAAGTTCCAGCAAAGCAGATTCTAAAAGATCTATATGATCACTCACTGTTCTTGCTGAGCTTATGTAAATAATTAGGTGAAGCTGGTTAGACTGGATTTGTGTCTCAAGTAAATTAGTCTTGATTTGGCTATCTCTGGAAATGAAGGTTATTTTAGAGAGAAAAATTGTTTAAATAATACCCACACTTGTGAATGTTGAATTCTAGATTTGATTGTCTCTAAATGTTTGTTGTTTACCTCAGCTAGACAACTTGAGGTAAACTTCAGAGAAATTACCAGCGTAACTCATACATAAACAATCTTCTTGCTTATTATTCTGTGGGGATAATAATAACAGGACCCCATGGCACATGATTAAACAACTGGAAAATGGGACTGATTCCCCAACAATTGTGTAAGTTATCACCTTGACCAATTCTGTGTGACTGGGATCATGAAATCATTCCCTAAAAGCCAGAGCATACCCTACTCCATAGGGTTAACTATGGACTTGTGGAGATAAAGGATAATACCCCTTTCTTTATGCTTGGTTGAGTAATGCACTTGGGGTAACCTTACCTCCTGAGACAAGTTTTCTCCCACTTACCACTGATCTTTTGTAATTAGAATGTTAATACCTCAAACAAAGATCTTAATGGTATTTTTGAGTTATATTTATCCTAGAAGCCACCTCTATTGGGATACAATTATAAACAAAGGCTTTCTAACCATACAACAGTGCTCCTGGTAAAAAGAGCCCCAAAGTTCCTTATTGGACAGCCCTTGACTGTAATGACTTCACATCAGGTCCAAAGTTTCTTAGAAACCAAAGGCTGTCAATGGATGTCAACTTATTAAATACCAGGCTACAGTGATAGATATGCCGGAAATAATCCCTAAAACCTGTCAGACTTTAAATCCAGCCACCCTTATGCCTGGACCTGAATGTCGCACTTATATAGAGCATAAAGTTGGGGGTCATTGGTACTGTTTATTCTAGCCAACTGGATGTAAAAGATTGCCGCAGCTATAATTCACCTCAAAGACTCTATGGCAGGCAACCCCCCCCCCCAGTAAGTAGGCTTAGAGGAGACCGTGAACAGATTGGAAACAGAGAAGTGTCCCAACACCTCCAAGCCCTGGAAAAACTTGAAGGTGCATCTCCCGAGAAGCTTTAGAATGGACCCCTCAAACCATGGTGGACAGGGCCCTACACTGTTGTTCTAACCACCCCTACTGCCTTCGGGGTCTTAGGTGTCTCAGGCCCTCACCAGCTGGATCAATCACACAGTGGAAAGCCCAGCCATATCCTACAGACCTGCCCCAGCTCCATCTTTGATGAGACCCCACTGACTGATGGACATCTGTTCACCGTGGTCCCTGGCTATTGTCGCCATGACACCAACACCCTCACCTCAGGAGTTGGACTTTACATTGCTGCCCTGTCTGACTGGACTTTCTCCCAGAAACTTGTTATTGTTATTGCTTATTGGGCAGCCTTAGGAACCTTAAGATGGATTGCTAAGTTCATAGAAAACACTGTCACTGGGCAAACCACTCACTGTCCAAATACTAGGCTTGCAGGGCCATCATAATAGATGATAATGATGCCCTCTAAACTAGGTGTTTAAAGGGGCATCAAAGAGGGGAATGATAGGGAAAAACTGTACTCTACAATGGCCGACCAAACCAGCAAACCAGTCCCTGTCTCAAAGCCCTTCCAGGTTCTTCTTTCCTACCCTGTTTCCTGCACACGCCAAAAGTGCCAAGTATGTGGAAGTAGAAGGGTATAAATTCCCATCCCTGCTAATGCTCAGGACTCAGACCTTTGGAAAATAGTCTCCTCTGAGCCTGCCCTTGTTAAATAAACTTCTAATCCTCCAAAATCTCCGAGTGTCGCTTGGTTCTTCCATCAGGATCCAGTCCAGGTTCCAAAACAGGGCCACCGGGACAAATGATCATAGATGGCTTAGAAACAGAAATTTATTTCTCAGTTTTAGAGACTGGGATGTCTGACATCAAGGGTCTAATGAGAGCTTCCTGGTTCATAAGCCACTGTCTTCTCCCTGGGTCCTCATAGGGCAGAAGGACAGGAGAGCTCCCTGGGATCTCACTTAAAGGGCACTAATCCTATTCAGTAGGGACTAACTCATAACATAATCATCTCTCCAAGGACCCACTTCCCAGTAACATCACATTGGAGATCAAGATTTCAACGTGAATTTGTGGTTTGCAAACATTCAGTCCACAACATTCTGCCCCATGTAATTCAATCTGACTCCAAGGGCCTGAGAACCAGGAGTGCCAAAGGCAGAAGAAGATCCATGTTTCTAGCTTGAGCCAACAGGCAGGAGGGGCTGAATTCTTTCTCTGTCTTTGTGTTCTGCTGAGATTCTCAAGGGCTTGAATGGTGCTCATCCACACTGTCAAGGGCAAAAGGCCTTAGTGAATCTGCTCATTCAAGTGCTAATTTCATCCAAAAACACCCTCACAGACATACCTAGAAACAATCTTTAGCCAAATATCCGGGTACCCTGTGATCCAGGCAAAGTAACACTTGAAATTAACCATCATGGTCTCTTTGGGCTGTGTATAAAGGGATACTGTTTATTCAAATCCTCTCCAACTATTGTTATTTTTGTCCATTAAATTTTTATCCTATCAAGTGGAAAGTTTATTGAGGAATGACTTATAATTTTTGTGTCACAGTGAGGTTGAACATCTCTACATATGTTTGGATTTATACATTTGAATGGTCTCCTGAATTCTGGCTTACTTATTTATTTGACTGGGTTGATGTGCTTGACTTTTTCATATGTGGGAGTTCTTGATATATTTTTTTTCTTTTTCTCTTCAGTTTCACTTATTTGAATTGCAGTTAACCTTTCTCAGTGTAACTTGTGTTTCCATTCTAAGTGATAATTTGATTAAAAGAAACTTAATTTCATACGCACAAACCTGTCAAAGCTTTCTAGAACCTTGTAGCATTTCTGGGTCGTATTTCACCAGTCTTTCCACCCTCTGCTGTTCCAATGCACATTCTCATGAGGTGGCCGTCACTTATCCGTGGATCCTCATCTTTCCAACCCCTCCTTCTGCACTACTTTATATCAAGAGGGCTCCACTCCTCAGGCTGCATTTCCCAAACCAACTTCCCACCTGTCTGCAGTTTATGTTAGTGAATAAAACGCACTCGTGGGAGATCAGAGCAGAAGAGGGACAGCGTAGCCAGGTAATTTCGACCCTTCCCTTTCTGCTTTGGGTACCATCTCCTGCAGTAGCTTTGTCATTTCCTTGGCTTCGGTTCTCTGTGAACGGGGGCCAGTGTGATTAGATGTGGGGGCTGGATCCTTCCAATTTCCCCCTCTTTCCAAAAGAATGATGGTACTTTGCTTTTCTATTTTGGAAGTATTTGGGGATCTCTTCATGTGGACAGAGCACTGTTTTGTTTTATTTTTCAGTTTTTTTTAAATTAACGTATAATGCATTGTAGCCCTAGGGGTACAGGTCTGTGAATCATCAGGCTACACACTTCACAGCACTCACCATAGCACATGCCCTCCCCAATGTCCATACCCCCACCACCCTCTCTATACCCCCTCCCCCCACAACCCTCAGTTTGTTTTGTGGGTCTCTTATGGTTTGTCTCCCTTCTGATCCCATCTTGTTTCATTTTTTCCTTCCCTACCCCACAAACACCCCACTCTGCCTCTAAAATTCCTCATGTCAGGGAGATCGTATGATAATTATCTTTCTCTGATTGACTTATTTCGTTTAGTATAATACCCTCTAATTCCAGCCACGTCATCGCAAATGGCAAGATTTCATTTCTTTTGATGGCTGTATAGTATTCCATTCATCTGTTGATGGACATCTAGGTTCTTTCCATAGTTTGGCTATTGTGGACATTGCTGCTATAAACATTCAGGTGCATGTGCCCCTTGGGGTCACTACATTTGTATCTTTAGGGTAAATACCCAGTAGTGCAATTGCTGGGTCATAGGGTAGCTCTATTTTCAACTTTTTGAGGAACCTCCATGCTGTTTTCCAGAGTGGCTGCACCAGCTTGCATTCCCACCAGCAGTGTAGGAGGGTTCCCCTTTCTCCGCATCCTCGCCAGCATCTGTCATTTCCTGACTTGTTAATTTCAGCCATTCTGACTGGTGTGAGGTGGTATCTCATTGTGGTTTTGATTTGTATTTCCCAGATGCCGAGTGATGTGGAGCACTTTTTCATGTGTCTGTTGGCCATGTGGATGTCTTCTTTGCAGAAATGTCTGTTCATGTCCTCTGCCCATTTCCTGATTGGATTCTTTGTTCTTTGGGTGTTGAGTTTGATAAGTTCTTTATAGATTTTAGATACTAGCCCTTTATCTTATATGTCATTTGCAAATATCTTCTCCCATTCTGTCAGCTGTCTTTTGGTTTTGTTAACTGTTTCCTTTGTTGTGCAAAAGCTTTTGATCTTGATGAAGTCCCAATAGTTCATTTTTGCCCTTGCTTCCCTCGCCTTTGGCAATGTTTCTAGGAAGAAGTTGCTGCAGCTGAGGTTGAAGAGGTTGCTGCTTGTGTTCTCCTCAAGGATTTTGATGGATTCCTTTCTCACATGAGGTCTTTCATCCATTTTGAGTCTATTTTAGTGTATGGTGTAAGGAAATGGTCTAGTTTCGTTTCTCGGCATGTGGCTGTCCGATTTTCCCAACATCATTTGTTGAAGAGACTGTCTTTTTTCCATTGGACATTCTTTCCTGCTTTGTCAAAGATTAGTTGACCATAGAGTTGAGGGTCTATTTCTGCACTTTCTATTCTGTTCCATTGATCTATATGTCTGCTTTTATGCCAGTACCATACTGTCTTGATGATGACAGCTTTGTAATAGAGCTTGAAGTCTGGAATTGTGATGCCACCAACTTTGGCTTTCTTTTTCAATATTCCTCTGGCTATTCAAGGTCTTTTCTGGTTCCATATAAATTTTAGGATTATTTGTTCCATTTCTTTGGAAAAAATTGATGGTATTTTGATAGGGATTACATTAAACATGTAGATTGCTTTAGGTAGCATGGGCATTTTCACAATATTTGTTCTTCTAATTCATGGGCATGGAATGTTTTTCCATTTCTTTGTGTCTTCTTCAATTTCTTTTTTGGGTATTTTATAGTTTTCTAAGTACAGAGTCTTTGCCTCTTTGGCTAGGTTTATTCCTAGGTACCTTATGGTTTTGGTTGCAATTGTAAATGGGATTGACTCCTTAATTTCTCTTTCTTCTTTTTGTTGGTGTATAGAAATGCAACTGATATCTGTGCACTGATTTTATATCCTGACACTTTACTGAATTCCTGTATAACTTCTAGCAGATTTGGAGTGGAGTCTTTTGGGTTTTCCACATAAAGTTATCATATCATCTGCAAAGAGTGATAGTTTGACTTCTTATTTGCTGATTTGGATGCCTTTAATTTCTCTTTGTTGTCTGATTGCTAAGGCTAGGACTTCTAGTACTATGTTGAATAGCAGTGGTGATAAAGGACATCCCTGCCGTGTTCCTGACTTAGCAGAAAAGTTCTCAGCTTTTCTCTGTTGGGAATGATATTCACTGTGGGTTTTTCATAGATGGGTTTGATGATATTGAGGTATGTATCCTCTATCCCTACAGTTTGAAGAGTTTTGATCAAGAAAGGATGCTATACTTTGTCAGATGCTTTTTCAGCATCTATTGAGAGTATCTTATGGTTCTTCTTGTTTCTTTTATTAATGTATTGTATCACATTGATTGATTTGCATGTATTGAACCAATCTTGTTGCCCTGGAATAAATCCCACTTGGTTGTGTTGAATAGTCTTTTTAATGTACTGTTGGATCCTATGGGCTAGTATTTTGGTGAGAATTTTCACCTCTGTGTTCATCAAGGATATTGGTCTGTAAGTCTCTTTTTTGATGGGGTCTTTGTCTGGTTTTAGGATCAAGGTAATACTGGCCTCATAAAATGAGTTTGGAAGTTTTCCTTCTATTTCTATTTTTTGAAACCATTTCAGGAGAATAGGTGTTAATTCTTCTTTAAATGCTTGGTAGAACTCCCCTGGGAAACCATCTGGCCCTGGGCTCTTGTTTGTTGGGAGATTTTTGATGACTGCTTCAATCTCCTTACTGGTTATGGGTCTGTTCAGGTTTTCTATCTCTTCCTGGTTCAGTTTTGGTAGTTTATACGTCTCTAGGAATGCATCCATTTCTTCCAGATTGTCAAATTTGCTGGCATATTGTTGCTCATAATATTTCTTATAGTTGTTTGTATTTCTTTGGTGTTGGTTGTGATCTCTTCTCTTTCATTCATGATTTTATTTATTTGGGTCCTTTCTCTTTTCTCTTTGATAAGTCTGGCCAGGGGTATATCAATCTTATTAGTTCTTTCAAAGAACCAGCTCCTAGTTTTGTTGATTTGTTCTACTGTTGTTGTGTTTTGTTTTGTTTTGGGTTTGGTTTGGTTTCTATTTCATTGATTTCTGCTCTGATCTTTATTATTTCTCTTCTCCTTCTGGGCTTAGGCTTTTTTTTTCTGTCCTTTCTATAGCCCCTTTAGGTATAGGGTTGGTTGTGTATTTGAGACCTTTCTTGTTTCTTGAGAAAGGCTTGTATCACTATATACTTTCCTCTCAGGACTACCTTTGCTGTGTCCCACAGATTTTGAACCATTGTGTTTTCATTATCATTTGTTTCCATAAATTTTTTCAGTTCTTCTTTAATTTCCTGGTTGACCCATTCATTCTTTAATAGGATGCTCTTTAGCCTCCATGTATTTGGGTTCTTTCCAACTTTCCTCTTATGATTGCGTTTTAGCTTAAGAGCTTTGTGGTCTGAAAATATGCAGGGAATGATCCCAGTCTTTTGGTACCAGTTGAGACCTGATTTGTGACCCAGGATGTGATCTATTCTAGAGAATGTTCCATGTGCACTAGAGAAGAATGTGTATTCTGTTGCTTTGGGATGGAGTGTTCTGAATATATCTGTGATGTCCTATCTGGTCCAGTGTGTCATTTAAGGCCTTTGTTTCCTTGTTGATCTTTTGCTTGGATGATCTGTCCATTTCAGTGAAGGGGGTGTTAAAGTCCCCTACTATTATTGTGTTATTGTTGATGTGTTTCTTTTGATTTTGCTATTGATTGGTTTATATAGTAGGCTGCTCCCATGTTAGGGGCATAGATATTTAAAATTGTTAGATCTTCTTGTTGGAAAGGTCCTTTGAGTATGATATAATGTCCTTCCTCATCTCTTATTATAGTCTTTGGCCTAAAATCTAATTTACCTGATATGTAAAGGATATATACCTGATAAAAGGATTGCCACCCAGCTTTCTTTTGATGTCCATTAGCATGGTAAATTGTTTCCCACCCCCTCACTTTAAATCTGGAGGTGTCTTTGGATCTAAAAAGGGTTTCTTGTAGACAGCATATTGATGGGTTTTGTTTTTTTAATCCATTCTGATACCCTATGTCTTTTGATTGGGGCATTTAGCCCATTTACATTCAGAGTTGCTATTGAAAGATATGGATTTAGTGCCATTGTATTCCCTGTAAGGTGACTGTTACTGTATATTGTCTCTGTTCTTTTCTGGTCTACTACTTTTAGGATATCTCTTTTCTTAGAGGACCCCTTTCAATATTTCCTATAGAGCTGGTTTGGTGTTTACAAATTCTTCTAGTTTTTGTTTGTCCTGGAAGCTTTTTATCTCTCCTTCTATTTTCAATGATAACCTAGCTGGATATAGTATTCTTGGTTGCATGTTTTTCTCATTTAATGCTCTGAATATATCATGTCAGTTCTTTCTGGCCTGCCGGGTCTCTGTGGATAAGTCTGCTGCCAATCTAATATTTTTACCATTACATTACATTACAGACTTCTTGTCCTGGGCTGCTTTCAGGATTTTCTCTTTGTTACTAAGACTTGTAAATTTTACTAATAGATGATGGGGTGTGGACCTACTTTTATTGATTTTGAGGGGGGGGTTCTCTGTGCCTCCTGGATTTTGATGCTTGTTCCCTTTGCCATAGTAGGGAAATTCTCTACAATAATTCACTCCAATATACCTTCTGCCCCCCCCCCTTTCTTCTTCTTCTGGAATCCAGATTATTCTAATACTGTTTCATCTTATGGTATCACTTATCTCTCAAATTCTCCCCTCATGGTCCAGTAGTCTTTTGTCTCTCTTTTGCTCAGCTTCTTTATTCTCCATCATTTGGTCTTCTTATCACTACTTCTCTCTTCTGCCTCATTTATCCTAGCAGTAAGAGCCTCCATTTTTTATTGCCCCTCATTAACAGATTTTTAAATTTCAGCTTGGTTAGATTTTAGTTCTTTTATTTCTCCAGAAAGGGCTTTTATTTCTCCAGACAGTGTTTGTCTAATATTTTCCATGCCTTTTTTGAGCCCAGCTAGTACCTTTAGAATTGTCATTCTGAACTCTAGATCTAACATATTACCAATGTCCATATTGATTAGGTCCCTAGCCTTTGGTACTGCCTCTTGTTCTTTTTTCTGTGGTGCGTTTTTCCACCTTGTCATTTTATCCAGATAAGAATATATGAATGAGAGAATAAAATGCTATAAGGGTGGCCAAGACCCCAGAAAAATGTACGCTAACCGAATCATAAGAGATCCCAAATTGGGGGCAGAAGAAAGGGGGTAAGAAGAGGTTTTAAAAATGTATATATATATTGTATATATAAAATTGTATGTATGTATGTGTATATATATATATATATATTATATATTAGACTGGTGAATAGAACAGAGCCACCCATTTGATTTTGGTGTATTTTGGTCTCTTAGAAGAAACTACCTCCCAAAATTTTAAATAAAGAAAAACTTAAATATATACAAAAATAAGGGTAAACACAATGAAGTGATGGAATATGATTGTAAAGATGAAAATTTTTTTTTAAGATTTTATTTATTTATTTGACAGAGAGAGATCACAAGTAGGCAGAGAGGCAGGCAGAGAGAGAGAGGAGGAAGCAGGCTCCCCGCTGAGCAGAGAGCCTGATGCGGGACTCGATCCCAGGACCCTGAGATCATGACCTGAGCCAAAGGCAGTGGCTTAACCCACTGAGCCACCCAGGCGCCCAAAGATGAAAATTTTTTTTAAAAGTTTCTAAAAAAGGAATTGATAAGTTGGTCGGAAAAAGAAAAAGAAAGTGGAGAGAATTTGCTCAGAATTTGCTCAGGCTGGAGACTAGAAGAAAGCCCTGTGCTAAATTTAGGGTATATTTTGATCTATTAGAAGAAATTGTATCCCAAAAAAAATTTTTTTAAAGCTTTTATTTATTTATTTGACAGAGAGAGGTCACAAGTAGACAGAGAGGCAGGCAGAGAGAGAGAGAGAGAGAAAGGGAAGCAGGCTCTCTGCTGAGCAGAGGGCCCGATGCAGGACTCGATCCCAGGACCCTGAGATCATGACCTGAGCCGAAGGCAGCGGCTTAACCCACTGACCACCCAGGCGCCCCCCAAAACTTTTTTAGAAGAGAAAACCCTATATGTATACAAAAAATAACGTTAGATACAATGAAGGATAAAATATGATTATAATAATGAAGATTTTTTAGAAAGGTATTGTTAAGGGAAACTAGTTAATAAATGTTAAAAGAGGAAAGAGGCAAAGTTAAAAAAATTAGAATAAGAAAAACATAGAATTTAAAAAATTTAATTAACTTTGTAAAACTAAAGAATCATGGGGAGAAAGCCATGAAATCCATGCTTTGCTTTTCCCTTCTCTGGAATTCTGCTGTTCTTCTTGATCAGTGAGCTTGGTCTTGGCTGGATTTCTTGCTGATATTCTGGGCGAGGGGCCTGTTGTGATTTTCAGATGTCTTTGCCAGAGGCAGAATTGGGCCACCCTTGCCAGGGGCCGGGCTAAGTAATCTGCTCTGGTTTGCTCTCAGAGCTTTTGTTCCCTGAATGCTTTCTTTCCATAGAGCTCTAGAGGACGGATTGAAAATGGCGGTCTCCTGGGAGCTCCGGGCTCACTCCTCAGTATGCTCTTGGAGAAAAGCGCTCAATCCCTCCCATCTGCCTGGTTTCCGGCTGCACTCGGACTCACCTGACCTGTGACTGAGCACTTCCCTCTGTGGTACACACCCCGTTTGGAGTCTCCAAACCCAGCAGAACCCTACTGTTCTTCCAGGGGGGTCTCCCCGGATCTGCCACTTGTGGGGTCCCTGCTCAAAGAGCAGTGATCTGACTGTGCCATGCATCACAGTTTAAGGTAACCCCAAGCTGAGAACCCACTTCTCAGCTCCGTCTCTGTAGCCGGCTTCCCTGCTCTAGTACTTGCGAGCTCTGCTACACTCAGACACTCCCAATCCTTCTGTGACCCCGCAGGACCTGAGACCACACTGTCCCAGTGAGGGCTTCACCCCCACTTAGCCTCTGGAGCGATGTCCTCAGTGGAGCAGACTTCTAAAAGTTCGGATTTTGTACTCTGTTGCTCTCCTGCTTACAGGGGCCGGCCCCTCCCCCCACAGTCTATCTTCCCTTCACTCTGGATTCACTTCTCAACACATCCTACCTTTCAGAAAGTGGCCAACTTTCTGCTTCTAGAATCGCTTTTCTTCTTCTCTTCTATCTCCTGTTGGGTTTGTAGGTGTTCGGAATGGTTTGATAACTCTCTAGCTGAACTCCTGGGACCTGAGGTCATCTCAGTAGCTATTCCTCTGCCATCTTCAGAGCATTCATTTTTTGAATGTAAGTTATGTTTTAGGAAAATGCTGAGATTGGATGATGAGTAGCAGAAGGGGCAGAACTCACACACCTGTGCTCAGACTGATGTGTGTCCAGTGCTCATTCATGCTCTGTAACACAAGGAAGCTGGACCACGGAAGCCGCATTCCCCAACTTGCTCAGTCAGGTGGCTTCTGTTTGGGTTTATATCATTGGATGGAAATGAGAAGTGTTTGGCATTCGATGGAGATAAGAAGAGAGAAGCAAGAGTGAAATCAGGCTTTTCTCTCACCACCACTTGCCCTTGGCTATATCTCCTCAAAGCATCAAATGCCTTCAAGTGACATCTGTTACAGTTTCAAGTTCTCCCTGGTAACCTGGTCTTTAAGCCTTCTGTGGCTTTCCACGGAGATTGTCTCTGTCCCATCGATCACATCAGTTCTTCAATCATTAACGTAACCACTTTACTAAATCCTCCACATCATTACCTAGGACAGTATAAACATGTTCCTGATTGATTCATATATATGTTACCAACAGTTTTAAATTTTGGTGTTGACATTTATATCATTGATTTTTCTAGTGTATATTTTTATCTAGTGTCATATTTCCATCCATGGGAACACAATATTTTCCCCTAGCTCTATTAAATAGCTTGCACTCCTCTGCACTGACATGCCACCACTGTCCACATTCCAAATTATATGAACACACATATCTCTTCTGAGTTCACTGTCCTATTTAACCAATTTGAGGTTCAATGCCAGTGCCTGTATTGTAATATTTTGATTTCTGAAGTGTCTAATAAGTTCTACAATCTTGTTGGCAATCTTCTTCTTATTTTTACTAAAAGCATCCTAGATATCATAGGCCCTATACACTTACATATGATTTTACACCAAGGTCTTGGAAATTTTATCAAGTTCTTGAAAAAATTTGTTGGAGTTTATGTTGGAATTACATTGAATTCATAGATCAATTTGGGGGAGAAATGATATCATTGGGATATTAAGTCCCTCATCCATAAAATTATATACTTATCCATTTACAAATAGGTTATTTTGTCATTTTGCATTTTTAAATATTTTTAGAGGGTTTTTATTTTTAATTGCTCGTTGTGGTCCTTCTTATGTCATTTAAGAACTTTGTTCTCCTCTTTCTTTAGACAATCTCTTCTGCTTCTTAGTCCGAGCAACAATAACATAGCACTTTACACTCGTCTTCCCACCTGCCTTCCCTTTCACCACAACTAGTTTCAATCAGCATATTTCCAGCTCTTGCTGTATACTTTGGTGAAATCAACTAAGTTTATGTATAAACACTTTATCTTTGATTCCTAATTGTAGGGGGTTAAAGAGCATCCTCTGGAAATTTGTGCCTTTCCAGAACCTCAGAATGTGACCTTACTTGGAAAATGGTTTTTACAGATTAATTAGTTAAATTGGGAGTTCATCTAATCAACTAATCTTGTAATTAGTTAAATTACAAGTTCATCCTGGATTACAGTCGACCCTAAATTCAGTGGCTGGTGTCTTTATAAAAGAGGGCACACATAGACAGAGGCAGAGATTGGGATGGGTACAGCCCAGGGAGCCAGGAGGATGGCCCAGAGCCACAAGGGGCTGGGAAGAAGCCAAAAAAGCATCTTTCCCTAGCCTTCAGAGACAGCCTGCCCCCTGACGTTTGGATCTCTGCCTGCTCCTCTCCAGAGATCACACATTTCTGTGGCTTTAAGCCAACCCACTTTATAGTGATCTGTTCCGAGGCCACAGGAAACGCACCGTTCTTCTCTTGATACACACATTCATCTCAGTAATGGACACCCAATATGTCTCCAATTCTTTGCTACCTCCAGTTGCTACAGTGACTGTCTCCTATGAAGCCCCCTGTGGAACTGAGCTGGAATTTCACTAAGGAATATTCCTAGCAGTGGCATTTCTACAACTAAAAGGCTCTACAAAAATAAGAACTCTAATGCCAACGCTGCAAAACCTAAGAGCTAGATTTTTAAGAGTAAGGTCTTAACCTGTATTCCATGTAGAAATTCACACGTAACATATGCAGCTCTTAGAGTGACAAAGGGAAACAGAAGAAGTATATCTCACTCAGGATGGCCTGTGAAAACGTCCCAGGGGAAGGTGACCCTTGAGACAAATCTAAAATAAGAAATAAACTTGAAGTGAAGAAGGAGGAAAGTTCTTTTAAGTGGGGGTTGGGGGGGAGCTTTTAAAAAATGTTTAATGCATTTCTTGCTGTTAAGGAACATTTCTTTGCTATGAGTGATGAAACTATGTACAGCAATGTCTAGTCTTTGGTGGGCTGCCGTTTTTCGATTTTTGAAGTCTTGTGGAATTTGTTTTATAGAATCTTGTAACAAATGACTCTTATAGAGATAAGTGAATGTCCCAGGAATTCCATGCACAGAAATAAAAAAATATCTATCTATCTATCTATCTATCTATCTATCTATCTATCTATCTATCTCGGGACCGAACGTGTGAGTCCTCTGCAATCAAGACTTTCAGGACGCTTACATGTCCTCCTCGTTAGTATAGTGGTGAGTATCCCCGCCTGTCACGCGGGAGACCGGGGTTCGATTCCCCGACGGGGAGAAAGCGGACACACTTTTTGTCTCCGCCTTTTTCAGGGCAACTAACTTCCCCGGGAACGGTTCCCCAGAAACCAGGTCCTCCTGCTCCGATTCCATTGTTTATTTTAAGGCAGATTCCCGCATGCTGGGGGATCCTCGGGGACTCAAACTGCGCCCCAGAAAATCTGCAGGATGTTGCGCGGGGAACTGCGATGTGCCGGCGGTCCGGGCGTGTGGGGGGCGTCCTTCCCCGCGGCCAGCTGTCCGGGGCCGTCGCCGGGCGGGGCGGAACTGCCCCCTGCCGGGACAGGGAAAGCACAGGAGAATGCGGGCGGGGCGTGCTGGGGAGCACCCAGGGCGCTGCACGGGGCGCGGCTGGCAGGGCGGGGCTCGGGGACAAGCCCGGAGCAGGCCATGGGGCGGGAGCGACAGGAAACCTCTGGGGGTGGGGGTGGGGTGGGGGTCCCGCACCTGTCCCGTTACAGGTGTGTCAGGCGTGGGACTTGAACTCCTGGCAGAGACTCTCCTGCTCCATGATTTCTTCGTCCTTGGGGTCAAAGCTCTAGGCAGCACTCGTTCAAAATCGCTTTCAGGAAAGATGGATTTAAAAAAAAGTCTCCACGAAGACATTCAGAGTTGCCTGCGGTGGAGCTGCCAAGAAAATGAAACGGCTCAAAATGATTTTAAGAAAGAGGAGCGGAAACCCTAAGTACCTCCAATTAAGGGCATCTGTGTTTGACGTTGGACACTGGACATCGCTTCCATAGTGGGTGACGTCTTAGGGGGCTGTGCCCCCCAGTCCTCTCCCTTCACTTGTACGTTTAGGATAACAAGGTCGACCTCATGATTCTGGGGGAGATATTAATAAACGAGTCAATAGGAAACTGCAGTCTATAGGACAATAATACTTGAAATTATCTTTTTCTTGGGCAAAATTGGCTTGAATTACTGTGGACAAATGCCATTTGCATTGCTATCAATTATCTACAAGTCAGCTTTTACCATACAAAACTCTGGAATAGTTTAATAAATAGAAATTCAGTTAAAGGTGCACACTTTGAACCAATTTCCCAATGCCTATTAGACAATGTCCTGCACTTTGCGGAAAGGACACCCAGCACTTTTCTGTGGTCCATCTGCAAGACTCACGCTTTTTTCTGACACAGGTGAACATTTACAGAAGTTGTGATATAGGTTTCAAACTGAGTAAATATGGAAGCATTAGCAGAGATAGGTGTGGTAAGCCAGTATCTCTCACACTTTAAGTGTTTCAGGATTACTTGGGTGTTTTGTCAAATGCACATTCTTCTCCAGCAGAGAGATGGTGGTGGTACAGGAACCAACCACCCTTGGGAAAACTCTCAATGTACGTCAGAATGCTACTGTAATTAGAGTCACCTAGAAGCCTCTAAAATACCTGTCGGAGGGTGGCATCCCATGCCAAGTAAATTAGGAGGTCTGGAGGTGGAACCAGCCTCCAACAGGTGTTGAAAATTCCCAGGTGATCTCCATCATGATCTCTGTCCTTGGTTATTCTGATTATGTTACTAACATATTCAGATGTTTATTGTATTTAATATAAAATCTAAACTATTTGTAAAGCACATTGACACCCCGCCCCCAGTGATCTAGCCTAGATCATTATTTACCTACCTACTCATCATATAACAACAAAAGTAACTTCGTGTTTCTCCTCCAAATCATATAGTCACCACAGAATGCCAAAGGGCACGGTGGGGATGGCGTGTTTTATTTCCGTTCTGCTTTGCCTTTAGAGACTTTAGGTGGTACATGAGGGGTAACAGAGAGGGAAGCAAAGAAGAGAGAAGAGGGGAAGGGAGAGGGGCTGGGGAGAGGTAGAGAAAAGGAAGGAGGGGAGAATGAGCAGAGGGAACACCTACTGAGAAGTGAGAAGTGGGTTCTGAGGGCAATGGTCTTTTCCAGCTGAGGAAGCCCTCTGAAGCAGGTGCCACCTCCCTTCTTTTCTGACTCTAGAGAGCCTGTGGAATCCCAATTATGAAAGTGCAGGGAAAACTCCGAAGGGGGCAATGAACTCATATGCCCTGCCTTGTAATTTTGACCTTTAGCTCTCTCTCCCTGTCTTTTATTTTCCTGAATAATTAAGTGAACTCCAGTCACTGGACTCATCTCTTGTCAAGTTCATAAGGGAACCTCATGTCCTGTTCTTCGTGCCCCATAAGAATAATGATGTCCCAGGGCCCCTCTGCTCTGCCCACCTACCCGCTTTCTGCAATCACTGATGGACTCCAGTGAAAACACTTCTATACAGAACCTGCTCGTTTGAGCTCAACCTTTCTCCTTCATTTCCCATGCAATTGTGTGCGTAAACCCGCTGTTCAGCAAATGTACAATGTGGAGGTTAAATGATCTGCTCAGTGAGAAAGGGCTCTGGCCCCAAGGAGACCCTAGGTAATTGATCCACACTCTTGGGAGATGTGGAAGCTGTAGATTCCTTCAGCTTGTCCGGGAGATCTCATTTTACCTACTGAATTAAGACTTATGAGCGGGCCAGAATTCGATCTAGACAACAGCAGACTTTTGATCTTTTTTTTAAAAATTATTTTTTTTTAAGATTTTATTTATTTATTTGACACAGAGAGAGATCACAAATAGGCAGAGAGGCAGGCAGAGAGAAAGGGGGAAGCAGGCTCCCTGTGGAGCAGAGAGCCCCATGCGGAGTCTTAGGACCGCGAGATCATGACCTGAGCCAAAGGCAGAGGCCTAACCCACTGAGCCACCCAGGCGCCCCGACTTTTGATCTTTTAATATCTGTTTCTGTTGAGGAGCTATTTGACATTTCTATGGCAGGCACATCTACAGAGGCTTCTGCTTCCCTGTCTGCTGGAGGATTTCTGCGGTCTGGTTTAAGGCAGTGGGGGGGGATACCCCCACAACTTTATAGGCATGGTGTTCTCCTGTGGATATATGACATAGTGGAGATGAGAGAAACAATGATGAAGTAAATGTAATCTTGCTTTGCATACACAGTACCCACCAGGTGAAAACCTCGACCTTTTTGTCCAAAACCCAGTTAAAACCTTACAAAAATCGATAGTAATGGACAGAGAACAAACACAAAGAACCTTGTTACCGAAGAAGCTTTTACAAAATATTTAAATCCCAGACAAAGTAGCTTTTTTTTTTTTTTTAAGATTTTATTTTTAGGTCATCTCTACACCCAAAAGGGGACTCGAATTCATAACCCCCAGATCCAGAATCTAGTGCTCTACTGACAGAGCCAGCCAGGCACCCCGAGGAGGGGAGCTTTTTAATGAAAACACAAAGTGGATGGCTAACACAATCTCAGAATGTGTTTGGATTTTAGTTGATAAATTATGTTTGGCAAAGTGGGTAAGACTTGTATAACACCATCTGGTGAAAGAGCTGGGGAGCCCCAGATATCACTACCTTCAGTTTTTATTCTGGTAGGATCTAATCAAATCGCACCCCACCTTCCAGGGAGTCACCCCCACAATATGCGAGGGAATTTTAAAAGGGCAGAATTCATAGTACTTCGGTGATGAGTTTTTTCTTGTTACCTTTCTTCCTATCACCCACGATTCCAAATTCCCTTGCAAAGTCTAGGACTGGTTTAGTTCTTTCTTGGAAGGAATAATTAAATGAAGCCAGACTAGGCCTGAAAATCTGTAAAGAATGAGTTCTTCTGGGCCACATGTATGGTCTTCTGCGTGTGGCTGAAATAAAAAGTACATCTGACGCCTGAACAGGGACTTGAACCCTGGACCCTCAGATTAAAAGTCTGATGCTCTACCGACTGAGCTACCCAGGCTCCACTGAGACCTCTTAATTTATCTTATAAATAACTAAATTCCATAAACACTCTGGGTTACCAGAGAGAGCTGGAGTGAACCAAGGTTTCAGGAACTTCAAGGATCCTCCAAAAGTGTGGCTCAGTTACCGGGATCATCGAACCCTCGAGCAGATCGAGTAACGGCCACACTGTACATGCTTTCAGCAGCCGGGTCAGGCGCACAGCTGCGGGGAGAATGAAGATCCCTTCTAGAGTCAGTCGTTGCCGAAGGGGATTCGCGGGTTTGGGCAGAAAGCCCCTCGGAGACACTGTTTACTCCCCAGACGGTGGAAGAGCCGCGGCGCAGACTCCCTCACCAGCCCGTGGGGGAAACCGGGACGAGGCGACCCCTCTTAGGAACGGTTGTGGTAGTGGAGGAGCAACTTGAAGAGAATGAAAGAGAAGATGGAGACAGAAGAGGAAGGTTATACTTGACACCGGCCGGGGAATTTTGTCCGGTGTTCCCTTCGGGGTTTTCCCGCTGGTTTCAGAAATGGGACGTCTGGGTTCCTTAGGGCTACGGTGGGAGGGGGCAGTGCAAGGCCGCCTCTGGCTTTCTCATCGTGAGCCCCAGCTCGTTCCAAGACAAGAAAGGCCGGCGGTTGAGGAACTAGGGCTCGTGGTTCATTATTTACCGGTTCTTGAAACGTTTTCTGAGCGCCTGTAGACAGAAACCCTGAGGTCAAAAATCCCACCCCGAAGGCGGCTCCAGCGCCTAGTTCCTTGGGGAGCTGTTGCACCCTCCCCTGCCCCTGCACACACTAACCCGGGACTACTTTCCCCGGAGTCCGTCATTCTATGGGTCTTTTTTGGTTTTTCTATTCATGAAGACAAATGCAATTCTGACCAAGTGCGAAGAAAATAATGCATGGACTTCATGCGGTACCCACGATGCCAACTACCACGAAATAATGTGCAGGAGTTATTTTAGTACGTAAATCATACACAGAATTCAGGAATGACAAACACTGTGACAAACCTATATCCCGGAGGGAAACATTTAGTCACTTTGACTTAACCTAAAAATATAAACCAGCCTCCCAGCTTCCTCTTGGACGGACGGTTCGAAAACTTTGGACGGGTTGGAAAAGGGGGCGTGTAAGCCCCTCTCCCCCACCCCCTCCCGGGCTGTGAGCCCTTCGAACCTCTCCGCCCGGCTCTGCGCGCCTCCCCCTGTGCCACCTTGTGCCTCCGGCTTCCTGCAAACCCGCCCTTTCTCCCCCGCGCGAGGCAGCGCTCCGGGCGCGCAGTCGGCCGCAGATGCTCCCGGCCGCGCCAGGCGCTCCCCGGCGGCGGATCACAGTCCCGGTGCTCAGCGCGTCGTGCGCAGCAGTGTCAGGATGGCCGAGTGGTCTAAGGCGCCAGACTCAAGCGTCCGCTTCCCGCGCTCGGGGCTTCTGGTCTCCAGGTGGAGGCGTGGGTTCGAATCCCACTTCTGACAGGCTGGTGATTTTATTCTTGCCCTGTTCAATTCTGTAAGTTTTTAGAATTAAATCACTTCCTTTTTAGGCAGCGGTATCAAAGCTTATCCTTCCTCCCTATCACTATCCGCACTTCACCCTTCTCAAGCCGGTGGTGTTCAGATGTGTTTCTCCTCCGCCTGCCCTTCCTTCCTCCCTGCTTTCGTTTTCTTTCTTTCCTTTTTCCTTTTGACATTTATGATGTTTATAAATATCTATATGGATAGTAATAGGTCAGTATTAAAGTGTAGGTCTTAAAATATAGGTGAGGGGAGGGTTCTTAAGTTCCCGTTTCCAGTTTCAACTGTTCTGTGAGAGCAAGTGGCAGGTGGTTTGAGCGTGCTCGGGCCCTTCTCCTGCGGGTCCCTCCCTCTCCCTTGTCCTCGCCTGAACTTTTGGTCTTTTCCTTCCGACCTTCCGCTTCCCCTCCTTGCACACCTTTTCCCCATCGCATCACTCTGCCACCCTGAGGGCGTGGGCTGCGGAGTGAAGAGTTGGGATGCCTCTGTTCAGTACCACGCGATCGTCGAGAGGCCGATGAGAGGCAGAAGGGTTAGAACAGTGGTTCGCAACCCTGAGCGGTTTTGCACCCCGTCCCACTCTCCGAGGACACTTGGCAATGTCTGCAGATACTTATGATTCCGTATTTGTGTTTATTTAAATACGTACATATAGGGATAGAGTAAGATGCATTTTAAAAACAATGTACACATGATGCTTTAAAAGTCTGAGATAGTTATTTTTAATTGATTTGTTTATACAAAAAGAACATGCGAATCCTGGTATGAAAATATGTGCTAAACAGCAAAATTAGAAATTTTTTTTCCGCAAAATTACCGAATTATTTGTGCCATGTTAACCAAAGTCCTTTTATAATTGTCAAGACATTCTGTTACCTCTTTGTAGTGTTGGTATACTTTAAATAATTTTGAGAAAACTTACTTATTTTTAAGTTTCTAATGATCACTGTTATTATTGCTGTGGTTTTTGCATGCCTCGGTTTGACAAAATTATGACTTGTGTTCATATTTTGTCTTTCAAGACGATTCATCTTGACCTGATTTTCCCAAGCATAGGCCTTAAAGCAGAATAGTAACAACCGTGAAGATATCTTTTATGCCTGAATTCTTCAGATTTTCTAGAATGGCTTCCAAATAACACCAAGATTTGTTCTTCCACTTTATAAAAATTATGAATAATAGAATAATTAGGTTTGCTTTATCATTTTTCACACTTTAACTCAGAAATATTGTAAGAATTATTTTATTTATCGAGTTTAGGCTTAATAAACGATAAAATTCAAGAGAACAATCTTCCTGGGTTAATTATGTATAAATGTATTAGTTTGCCAAGGTTGCTTTAACAAAACAAACTGGGTGGCTTAAAAACAGAAATTTATTTCGCAGTTCTGGAGGCTTCCAATATTGGCAGGGTTCTGTTCCAGACTTCCCTCCTCGGCCATCTTCATATTCACGTACTTATTTCTATCTCTTTATATCATCTTCCCTCTATGCATATATACCTCTGTGTCCAAATTTCCCCTTTTCAAACAGACATGAGTTGTATTAGATAGGGGTCATCCTAATGATCTGATCTTAACCTAATTAACTACACCTGCAATGACCCTATTTCCAAATAAGGTCACATTCTGAGGTACAGGGGATTAGGACTTCAACATATGAAGTTGGAGGATGGAGCACAATTCAATTTATAACAACAAAGTAAAATATATTAGTAAAATACATTTCAATGATCTTTTATTTCTCAGCTAATAGAAAACATATTCATGTTCAAGCACAAAGATAGGCATAAAAATTGCCTATAAAGTGATGGTGAATCAGGGACAACGATAGTAAACTTTATGATGTACAACAGAGGTCCTGGAGATTTGCCAACATCCTCGGTGTTGATGATATGTTTCTAGTCACAGGATAATCTTTAACTCCACTCCACAAGTGATTTGTTATACTACAAGAAGGGATCCCTCTACTATTCTGCTAGCACTGATTAACTCAGTACATTAGCTGGAGCTATAGTCTTACTGCTATTCCATAGATGAGTTGACTACAACCTTAAATGAGGATAGGCAAGAAACTATTAAAGGCAAAGTCAAGGATGTTTTTGATGTTTATCTGACCTGCCTACACTGTAATCCTCTCAAAACTATGAAGACATAAGAGTCAAGCCTCAAGACACCTTTCTTTCTTTCTCTCTCTCTCTTTCTATTTTTTTTTTTTAATTTATTTGTCAGAGAGAGAGAGAGAGCACAAGCAGGGAGAGCAGCAGGCTCCCTGCCAAGCAAGGAGCCCAATGTGGTACTCAATCCCAGGACCCTGGGATCATGACCTGAGCCAAAGACAGATGCTTAACCAACTGAGCCACCCAGGTGTCCCTTTCTCTCTCTTTTTAAGGTTTCATTTCTTTTTTTTTTTTTTTTTTTTTTTTTTTTTTTTACACAGAGCACAAGCAGAGAGAGCAGCAGAGGAAGAGGGAGAAGCAGGCTTTCTGCAGAGCAGGGAACCTGATGTGGGGCTCAATACCAGCACCCTGGGATCAGGACCTGAGCCAAACGCAGACGCCACACTGACTGAGCCCCCAGGCGTCCCAAGATCCCTTTCTTTACACATTCTAAAATTAATTTATTCTATTGTACAAAAAACAGATATAAAAATGTTTATAGGGGCGCTTGGGTGGCTCGGTGGGTTAAGCCGCTGCCTTCGGCTCGGGTCATGATCTCAGGGTCCTGGGATCGAGTCTGCATCGGGCTCTCTGCTCGGCGGGGAGCCTGCTTCCTTCTCTCTCTCTCTGCCTGCCTCTCAGTGTACTTGTGATTTCTCTCTGCCAAATAAATAAATAAAATCTTTTTAAAAAAGTTTATAAAATAGTGTATATAAAAACATGTTTATGCATATTAAGTGTGTATAAAATGCATATTAAAGCAATTTTCAGGAGCACTTTGTCAGAAAGCCATAATTTTAGCCATAGCAAAAGTGTTGTTTGACTCATCTGTCCTACCTGGTGAGGTCTGAATTGCTTCTTTAGTGATGTGCACTCTGTTTCCCAGAATCGCTACCAAAGAGCTTTGTAGGATATTAACCCCTACGCAAATTCCCCCTTGCCCACGTCATCTTTGTTCTTAAGGTAAGACAGACAGAATAGATGAAGATATCAAACATAAGTTTGCCCAACTTTAAGAAATTCCTACACTCCCTTAGCCTGAACAGTGAGATAAACTCCCCTTGGAGTCCATCGACTTCCTACCTA
This sequence comes from Mustela nigripes, assembly GCF_022355385.1. NCBI lineage: Eukaryota > Metazoa > Chordata > Mammalia > Carnivora > Mustelidae > Mustela > Mustela nigripes. The sequence continues at coordinate 24,892,867 of NC_081561.1, read as the reverse complement.
CAAATCAATGACTAAATATCATGAATCTGAGAATGTTGCCTCCAGTCCCCATCTCTGCCTTCTTAACAGGGCATCACAGCTAAATATCCCAAGAGATGTACAGGGGACACAGTCTCATATTCGACAGGCACCAGCAATATTTCTACAACATCCTCTGAAATACCTCCTCATATTTAAATCCCACCCTGAAATCAAGAAATTTTTAGATTGGAAAAAGTAGAAGATCCAGTTATTGGCTGTTTATAAAATATGCATTTTTAAAATAAAGATGCTGATGGGGCACCTGTGTGGTTCAGTGGGTTAAGCCTCTGCCTTCAGCTCTGGTCATGAGCCCTGGGTCCTGGGATGGAGGCTGTCTCCGGCTCCCTGCTCAGTGGAGAGTCTGCTTCTCCCTCTCCCTCTCCCCCTGTTAATGCTCTCTCTCAAATAAACAAACAAACAAATAAATAAATCTTTAAATAAATAAATATGCTGAGAAGCTTGGAAGCAGCGTCAATGACATGTGCTAGGAAAGGTATCTAGTGATTTGTTTCACCAAGTCCCATCTACAATACGTTTTTTATTTTCTTACTTTTTTAACTTCTGATTTTGTGTGTTTATCAGTAACTGCTTATTTAGTCACTTACTTATTTATTAAGTAGGATTTATTTATTTATTTATTTATTTATTTATTTATTCACGGTAGGATCTACCGTGAATATTTGCATTCCTTCGCACACAATCACATTACTACACACCAGAGCCAATCCAGGGTCGGCCTGCTTCTTGTCAGTTAGACCTTCGTTCAATTATCTCACTATAATTTTGTATGAAATGTATTATGTCTCCAAACACAAAAGTGATACAATTGAAAGTCAAGTCAGGATTGTAAGCAGTGACTATATTTCTTTCCCTCTAGTAAATTTCAGTTACTATATATTTAAAATGTAAGTTAGAGGCTATCAAAAGTTTTTAAAGATTTGATACCTTTAGGGGCACCTGGGTGGCTCAGTGGGTTAAGCCTCTGCCTCGGACTGGATCCCAGAGTCCTAGGACTGAGCCCTGTGTCAGGCTCCCTGCGGAGCCTGCTTCTCTCTCTCTCTCTCTCTCTGCCTGCCTCTCTGCCTACTTGTGATCTCTGTCTGTCAAATAAATAAAATCTTAAAAAAAAAGATGTGATACCTTTATATATATATATGTATAATAATAAATATACATATTAAATATATGTATATAAAGTATAATACGGTTGCTATTATAATATGATAAATTAGTGCATTTGTCATGTTACATAATTATCATTTCTTTTTAGTAGTTGGAAAAGTTAAATTCTGGTCTCTTAGCAAGTTTGATGATTATAAATAATGTGTGTATTTATTTGTTTTTTATGTTTATTTCTTTTTAAAACGTGGGCTATTTCACTTTGTATAAGAAACTAAAGGATTTATTTTTTGGAGTGTTTTGACCCCTTAGTCTAGGGATGATGGGTTGATTTTTTTTAATCATCTAAGGATGATTTTTTTTTTTAATCAGTAGCAGTCCACAAGTGCAGATAGAATTGTGCAAAGCTATTTCAAAACTTTTTAATTAAATCTTTTTTAGGCAAAACCATTTTCTCCACCTCTATTTCTCCTTCTCACAGACTTTCTCTATCCTTCCAGAGAAGCTCCTTTGTTGCCAAGAGAGAGGCACTGAAACGTGGTCAGACATTTGTGGTTTTCAAATCTGTGTAGATCCAATACTCTGCTGGTCCTCATTATTATTAATTTTGTACTTATCGAGGTCAAACTTATAAGCCTTCCTTCATCAAAGTCTTTGTTTACATCTAAGACAAGAGTCAGTTTTAGTGTCCTTCCCTGGTGACTAGGTGACCAGAGCCCCTCTTGGCTTCCAAATGCATAATCTTAGCTTATTTGATTTTAAATGCATTTGCATTGCTCCCACGCAGAACGGATGCTCTAAGGACGAGAGTAGGTAGGGTTTTGACTGGGATTCTGTAAATGCAGGGTATCACCCCTTTGCCTGGTCCAGCTGAGGAGATGCTGACCGAGCTTCTTGGGAAGCCATCCTTTGCCCCTTTGTGGTTTCCCGCTACATTCTGCAAGGTGCTGCTCTTCTCCAAGAGAATCCTATTCTTTTTCATATTTTCTGCCAGAAGAGCGGACTATGTGTTGCTATCCTAGTGCGGAAGCCAGGCCATCCCACTGCATGGGAGTGGGCTCCCATGCACTTACCTCACCCTCTCCTGCAGGGAAGTATCACCAACCCCTTCTGGCCATCCTCACTTTTCCTCATAATTTCAGCTTTCAACAGTGTGCACGGAAGTGGTGTATAAAGTTAGGGCCCAGAACTGTGGCATTAATGGGACCAACTCCCCCAAACGAAGCCAAGCCATTTTTTCTCTCTGTGTGACAGAGCAGGTTTCTTACGGCTGTCGGCCGTCGGCTCTGTGGCTGCATATCTTTAGACCCGATGTGCGGGGCGCTTCCATGTCCACCTTGTGAGGGCATTCTTGTGAGCACCAGCTTGCCCTGTCTAGCCACCGACCCATCTGCAACTGCTTAAAAGCTCTGAGCCAGAAGTCCGGAGTCCAGTAGCAGCTCTGTGTACATAATGGAGGGCTGAGGGTGACAGCTTCCAACCTGGAGAGTGAGAATCGACTTCTACCCCCACAGGTTTCCAAGGATAATTTAAGTCCCAATTCTCCCTGATATCTGGCTTTCTGATTCTCCTTCACCTGCTACCATCTAAAGAGTCAAGGTACTCGTCCTACAGAGAAACCCCAAGCCTTCTTTTGTCGGTCTAACTGCTTGGCAAAGCCAAGAAGGTGGCCATGTTTGCTCCATGGTGGTTTGTGGAATGGAGTTTATCTACACACATTAACCTAGACTGGTCAAAATTGGATTTCATTCCAGTAAGGTCAGGGAAATTGGACTGAAAAGCAACTTGAGGAAAGAGTTTTTCCCATCCCCTGCATTATTTCCTCCACTCTTTCACACATGAACCCTGGAAGGACTCTCCCCATTTGTCAAGCGGAGAGCTGCCTGTCAGGGGCCTTTCAGAGGAAGGCAGTTCTCAGCAAGTGCGCAGCGCTGAGCTGGGGACCTTCTGGACAGATCTTCTGTAGTAATTTATAAGTTCAAAGGGCCAATGTTCTTGCATTAAAAAGGTAATAGAGATGGTAAGGAAACACAGAGAGACATGATGACAGAAAGGTGGATTTCCTCTCTCTTTCTGTGAAAGAAAGAAAGGAAGATGAATTTCCAGCTGTGCATCTAGGCAGTGGCTTTGGGTCTAGTTTCTGTCACAACTAAGAAGTTGTCTTATTTTGATGTTAGCAGTTGAACATGAGCAAAGTAGCCTTTGGTACTCTTATCAGGTCTGAAAATAAAAAATGCTATCACTAAATCACAGGGCAATTATTTGAGACTGATAAGGTATCCATGCATAGAATGGCCTGTAAACCTTCAATTAAAAGCAGCAGATGCAATTAGGGAGCAGGCAGTCAAGGTTAACAGTTTACAGGAAAGAATTAACAACCTTGGAACCAGGAAGAGCTCAGAGTCAATGATTATACAAGAGATTCAAACTCGATGGGGCATCACTTTACAACTTAGACTGTGAGGCAGTATTAATGCCGCAGATAGGTTTTTGTGGCTACTCAGTTTTGTTGAAAAGGCTGGATCCGTCCGAGATAGCAATCTGGCACCAATCAGCGCAATCAAAATACAGGCATAACAGGTTCTCTAACCTCTGTGCCTCCCCGGGGTATGTCCAAATCCATAAAGGGATGTGTATGAGGGTGTTTGGGCAGAGTTACCTGTAGTGTCAGGAGCTAAGAGGGCCCCTTCTTGGAAGCAATAAAAAAGATAAATTATGGTAGATGCGTTGGTAATGATCAGCATTTAAATGACATATAAATAAGATAAGATAATGACGGTTATGGAAAAAGAAGTAGAAAGCTATGTATACAAAGTATAATTTCTGTAATATAAAAAGGATGTGCACGAAATACTATGACATATTCTGTAAGAAAGCATGTCATGTTTTAATATAACAAAAATGTAGACACTTAATACATTAAAATGGTTCCCTATGAAGAAAAATGATACAGGTAATAGAATATGTAGATAAAAAGTCAACAATCATTTGATTAAGAGTGTACTTAAACAGACCCATGGATTGATCAGATAATCTAAAAATATAACAAAAGTACTATGGAATGTTGAAAATAATCTGTGGTCCCTTATTTTTATTAATGAAATTTCTACTTCCACCCATCAAGGATTAACAGCTAGGAGAGTTGTCCTCTGGCTATACAAAAATTAGAAAACCAGAAAAAAAGGGTATGAAATAACCATTAGAAAACAGAGTTTAGGAAACAGGCAGTGCAGGATTGTGATCCTGGAGGGAAGATAATCAGAAAAGGTGAGTCTGGGATTGCACCAGTCAGGAGAATTTCGAAGAAGAAAAAGATAGTTGTATTTATCATACTAGGTGTCAAGCCTTACTAGAAAACTCACCTAAAGAAGAACATGCATTGGTGCAGGGGTAAACAAAACATGCAAGGGCATAGAGAGTTCAGAAATCATGCACACGTGTGTAAATTTAGTATTAGACAAAAGTGGCATTGCAGCTATAGTGAGACATTGTAATTTCCTGAGAAATCTATGCAGGAATAAATAGGGGTCCCTTTGCCTGACCTGCTAGACATGGGATGTGCATGGTAGGAGGAGTAGGAGGAGTGTGTAGTGGGCGATATTCTACAGAAGGTTAGTCATTACACTAGCGGATCACAGGGAAGGGGTGCATCATTGCCAGATTGTGGTACCAGTCCAGGAGGAGAAAACCCACCATACCACGTGATAGGGTTTAAGAAGAAGGCTTTATTGAAACATTCATAAACCCATGCTCCACATGCAAAGGTCAAGCAATTCTCCCTTTAGGGAACGGTGCCAGATGCAGGCGCTGCTGGAAATACACTGGGTCTGTCGTCCTTCTGTTTCTTTCCCTCATGGGGAACGCATCTATACATACAGAATTTCTGAAAGGATACTTGAAACTAGGCACCAGCGGACAGAATTAAGGAAGTGGTGTTCTTTAAGTGGGAATAATCTTTACTGATCTCATCCACCATTCATTTAAAAACAAATTAAACTTTAGTTAAGTTTGCGGAGCAAACCTCTGCACCACCCGTGAGCGCTTGCAGGGCGGAGCGGGGAGGGTCTGAGCAGACTTGGGCTGAGCAGCACGTGCGGGAAGACCTTGGGGGTTTCCAGTGGCCGCTGCACCGTGTGGAACGCCTGACTGCGGGCCTCCAGCCAAGACCAGGAAAATAGCGAGCTGGAAATTGTTTCTCATGACGAAGAAATAAGTACTAGTATTTATTTCCACACTTCACCTTCGCTGGGCGCGTCCACTTCTCTCCCTCTATTTGGTCATTGACCGCCCCCCCCCCCCCACCAAGACACAGGTGGAATTGTTTATGAAGCCGAAATACACTGAAGTGAGAAAGCTGACTGTGGGCAAAACGTCCAGATCTTACAGGAACCGAGAAATGTTTGGGAGGGAATCCACTCGATGACAAAATGCTTGTGACTCTGGCGGGACTCGAACCCGCAACCTTTGAATCTCTTTCTATCAACGCTAGAAGTCCAATGCGCTATCCATTGCGCCACAGAGCCTGTGGATTGCAGCGTTAGCGCCGGAGCCCTAAGGTCGTTGATTATTTATTTGGCTCTCACTATAATACATTTCTGGAAACACTCTGCTGCAGTCACCGCTAAAGTTCAAGAAGCACAGAAACAAGGCAATGCAAGGGACACACAATACCCGACGCAGGGAGTTTCTGATCCTTCCAGCGACCATTGTCATTTGTCTCTGCAAGATAAGGAAGAGTTTGATCAAGGATCAAAAACCATATCTCATTGCATCCGGCCAATGCACCGACACGCTGGGGGCCGTGGGCTTCGCGAAAATGGAATCTGGGGGAGCTCCCAGTAAGCGGCCTTGGAAGATGTTCCTAACACGTCGCCAGGTCCCCCTCCCTCCACTCCGGCTCTGTGCGGGGTTCTCCCTCGCGGAAGGGAGGTCCTTCCCGTTCCCACCCGTGTTGTTTTTGGAAAGGGGGCTTCCTTGTGTGCTTTGCTCAGAGCAAACGACGACTCTGCGACCCACGGATTTTTGGATGCGTCCAAGCATCTTTGGAAATACTCCAGGTTTCCCAGCTCGGGCGTTTTCTTTGCGACCTCTCTTCTGTGGGACCGTGCGCTCCAACCACCCGGCTCCTTCAGCGGCCATCGGTCGAGGTCCTGTGGACAGAGAGGGCCAGGTGGCAGGGGCGGTCACTGAGGAGGGACTCCCTAGGACGCAGAGTCCTGGATCTGCCCACGGCTTGCAAACCTGCAGTGCAGAAAGGACACATGTTTACCGGAGCCGAAGCCTGAGCTGGCTGAGAAGTTCTCGAAGCCCCAGAGCCCCGGGGCCAGAGGCGAGCGCGGCTTTGTCCTATTTCTTGGATGTCACGTCTACGCCCACGTATCCGCTTTCCAGATGGAAGTCTTCCTCCCTCCCTCCCTCCTTTCTTTCCTTCCTTCCTTCCGACGAGGTGTCTGAGATCCTCACAAAGCACAAGTCAGAGGGGCAGATCAGATCGCAATCCACAGAAATAACTAAGGATACTATAAACTACTTTACTGAGATAATTACGCCCACATATTGTTTTCGGAGGATTCGGAAAGCTTTCAAGGAAAAGGAAGTCGTTTGGGGCCGACAGTGGTAAAACGTATTTCTCATTAGTTTATGTCTGCAATTTTAAAAAGTTCACTTGAAAGGGGTCCTTAGCAAAAAATAAGATGCCTTAGACTATAGAGTAGTTAATTATTTCAAGCACTTGTTACTGTATCTGTAACAAACCCCCGAATTAGTGTCCTTGGAATGAAATCTCCCTCTGTTCCTTATTCCCTCTTATCTCACTAATATTAAAAACTCATCTGAGAACATGTTTTCCAATAAAGAATTTGATGCAGAGATGATACATAAACATTTTTATTCTACAGTCCTCGGGACCATTTCTCCATCGTGGGCTACTCTAACGATGCAGCCACATTCTCAAAATACTGTGTAGACTTTTCTAGTACAGAGCATGTGAATCCAAAGTTTGCTGTAGCATTTGTTTATCCACACTGCTGTGACTCTCTGTCCCCACATCTTCTAGACTGTGCTGTCCAACTAACTGGATTAACTGCTTTGGTTTCCTGAGAACCCAGATCTCTCAGACTATAGACTTGTGTGAAAACATAGTTTGCTTTTTTCCAACAATCCCCTCTCTTCCGGTTCCTGAGGCTCTAAATTGTGCCTGTTGGCCCACCTCTGTGTCGCTGATAACACGTTTCACACTGAGGAGGATCCTGGGTCTGGACCAGCACCACATCCCTAGTCATCCTCGTTCACAGGAAAGGATATTCTTTTTTGGTGGCTCAGAAAATTGGGTTGCTGTTTCCCGACTGCTATGACAACTGACTGAATGACGATGGACATCTTTAAGAGTGAAGTTTGTCCCCCCACCCTTGGTATACACACACTTTATAGGCACCTCTGTTCTTGTAGACATTATCAGCAATCAGTGTCCACCCTCTCCAATCTGAGCTTCTCCAAGGGCTGATGCCATTGGTCATATGGATGGTACACCTTTATTTGCTACACCTTTATTCGAAGACCTTCCTGACAGCAGATCATGTATTAACTTTCCTAAATAATTGATTCTTCTCTCTAAATAAACATCTTTGATTAAACTAAATGTCTCCTTGGCTTGCCCCTTAGCAACAAGTCAGCAGGGCTGGGACCTCTGCAGGCAAACCCCAGAGAATTTCTAATCCTTTAACCACCCTACAGGCCCCTCCCACCGAATGTTCACTCACTAGTGGTGGGGAGGGGGAGACGGAGAGAAAGACTCTTAAGCAGGCTCCTTGCCGAGTGAGCTCCATGCGAGCTTAATCCCCCAATCCTGAGATCATGACCTCAAAACCCCGAGATCATGAGCCAAAATCCAGAGCTGGATGCTTAAGCGACTGAGCACAGCCCCACCCCCGCCATTCTCGCTCCCCCAGAATGTTAACTCTTGATGAAAGGGCGGGGTGGGCGAGCCGCGGTCCACGTGGGCTAACGTGAGATACTAGTGAGTGTGACAGGTGGCTGGTGTGAGGAGCGTCTGCACACATTTAGTTTTGCAAGAAAGAATTTCATGGCTTTTCCAAGGGTTCTTGGATTCAAGAACGAACCCCTAGTAAATCCAGAGCCGAATGAGGATGGTGAGCTTCGAGCTTCCTTGACCTTAGTCCATTCTCCAGGCACTGATCTGCGAGGACATGTGCGTTCAGCTCTAAGTCCAGGGAACCCCAGAAAGGCGGGCTGGAACCCAGCGGCGCCTCGGGCAGCCCCGGGCTTGCAAAAGCTGGTGGGAGAGGAGCCGGCCTGAAGGGCGCTCACGGGCGTTCCTTCCACCGGGGCATTCGCAGCTGGGACTCGTTAGCTGGCGTTCAACCGGGTTGCTCCGCCCCGACCTCGGGTCCCCGGCCCCGCGCCCCAAGGACATCCCAGAGAACGAATTTTCCAGAGCCGGACCTAGCGACCTTCTGTCTCTCACGTAGCGGAAAGGACAAGTAGAAACGGTTAAGTACCAGGCAAAGTTGAGCCGTTTTGTAAATAGGGTTGCTTCTGGGCTTAGCGAGCCCGCGCTTCCGAGCGGGAGGACGGGTGCCGTGCCGAGCCGGCTTCCTCCGAAGGGCTGAAAACACAAGCCCCTCTAAGGGAACACAAAGAGATCCGTCAAATGTTCCGTTACAAGGGAAACGTTTCCTCAAGCCGTTGTCCGCAAAACTCTCTCGTTTGCAATTAAATGTCACCGCCTTCCTCGTGGGGACAGGAATAATATTTCCTTCTTCACATTCTCACAAGAAGTTCTTTGTTCCTGCAACCTTTGCACCTCACACACAGCTCATTTGGAGCTTGAAAACAGTCAAATCGGTAATTCATTTTGCAAAACACTGTCTTACGGAATTAGTCCTAACTACAGAAAAGCGTTTTGTGCACAAAGCAGTTACAATATTTAAAAAAGGGTAAGAGCAGAGCACAAATAACATAGAAGTCCAGCAGGGGGAACTATTTGCTTGATTCCGACTTCACCTGAGTATGGGAACATTAGAGAGCCACTAAAATGACACTTGAGAAGTGCCTAGGGAAAAAAAGTGTTGGTGATATAACACGCAATTAAATTAGTAAAATACAAAATTGAGACAGAGAAAAGCAGCTTCCGCCACATGGGGGCTGACCTGGTGTTCTCAGCAAGACCTTGATGTTCTTTTGTTTAACATAAGCAATTTCACAGACCCCAGATGTCAGGCCAGGCCCTTCAAGTGACCATCTATGGATTAAGATGGAAATAAGATCACACTGCTATCCTGTCTGAACACAAACACAAACGTGAAACACACACAGAACAGACCCAGAGACCAGTATTGTCAAGCCACAAAAATGACCCAGCGTCTCCTCTTCTTGTCCAATATGAGGGATGACAGCTTCTTGACCAATCCTAGTTTTAGCACTGCTCTGGTCTTCTTTCCTTCAGGATAGGATTTATTAAGCTATCCAATCCTAGAATGGCTCCCCCCTTCCACACAGCATCCGGTCCAGAGAAGCCCTGATTCTTTAAACCCCCCAAATCACCTAACACAAGATTAAACCCTCTTACTAAGATGCACCCATCAACCTCTTCTGTATTCCTGATGGTTTTTGTCTGGAAGATATTGGCACAATTTATGTTTTGTGTGACTTCAACCATCCCCCCCTTTTTTTGCACTCAAAATACGGGGGTAAGGGGGAGGAGAGAAAAAGAAGATACACCCAAGTGCTGGAATTGCTAGCTTCCAGGAGATAGGAGTGTGGGTTGTTTTTTCCACCCCCCTTCATCCCAGTATGAGACAGTCCTCATTACCCAAGATTCTTCTAGTCATGAAGGAGAAACATCTATTTCATTCGGCACAAGAAAAATGAATTCTCCACTTGTGGACACCAGGACTTTGATGTTGAGTGTTCCTCAATAGCCCTTGCTGATCAACTGTCTTTCTCAGTACCCTTCACAATTACATGGCTCTTGAGTTTGTTTCCTGACTAGTGGATGCCAGTTAGAGGTTTGCAGAATTCCTGGAGTCTTCTCTGCGTCTCTAACCTCCTGACATTTAATTAGACCTTAAGAATTATTTTGCATGCATACTTTGATGAAGAACTCTTATGCGGTTATTATGTTAATATCAAAAAGTTACTTAAAAAAATGTTTTAGGAAGGCTCAAGACAAATGTCTGCCCCCAATATTCCAATGGAGAGAGGCAGAAAATAAAGATTTAAAACAATTTTTAAAGCAAAGAGTGGGGAATTTTCCAAAGATTCCCAGTGAGACATCCTTACTTTCCATAAACACATTCCTTCTCTTCATAAGTGATGGTGTGATTTATCTTTTCCCTACCTAAATAAAAGGAAAATACTTTATCTTTAATGAGATCTAGCCCCTCCCTCCCCATTCCCAGTGATGTCTGAATTGAATAGAGCTCTATTTAAAGGACACTTTGTTACTTCTGGCTAAATATAATGTATTAAATCCAAGCAGTTACCTCTATTTCCTCAAGAGACATCATATCCATCAGCTCTCACCTCTTGCCGGTTGACACTTTGCTGGGCATGAAATGTTCTCCAGCATCCACACTCAACCATTTTGCTCTGAGTGGTTCCGGATCCCGTAGAGCCTCTGGAAATTCTGCCAAAGGAAGCTGAGTTACAAACGTTAAAAAGGAGAACAGGAAACGTGCTGTGTTGGTGACAATTGAAGGAAAATGGGCTCTTGCATTGACAAAAACAAAACAAACCCAAACCAGGTAATCCATTTTTTCAGGAAGCAGCTAAGAACTCAGGGGAAATGAAACTTCTGGACCATCTCTACCTACAGGTTTCTTCTAACCCATATGGAAAGCGAAAACGCGTTGGTGTTTGGCAAGCACTTTTCCAAATGCAATGAGATGAATATTCGAGGTGTGAGCTTTGGAGCCTGGGGACACGAAGAAGGGAGGGGACCCAGAGCGGTTCTCAGCAAATTGTCGCTCTCCCCGCACCGGGGACACAAATCAGCGACAGTATCTCCTTCCCTCCTTCCCTGCAACTATCTCTCTCCGAGTGTCATCCAGAGCACCCGGCCTTCGAGTTCTGGAAGAAGGTTGCTCCCTTCCAGGTCTAAAACTGTGCTTACCCTGACCCCGCCCCGCGCCCCTCCGGGCCGAGGAAATTTGCTCCCAGTTTCGGAGACTCCCGCACCAACACTCTCCCAGGTTCCCCGCAAGGGAAGCAGGCGGTAGTTTATGAATCGACTTCAACTTCATTGGAAACGAAGATGCTTGTAGGGAGCAGCCTCGTCCTCTTGCTCCTAAACGTCGGGGGCCACCGGGGGCGTTCGACTTCCTCCCCAGGGCTTCGTTGAATCAGCGGGTCTTTGTCCGTCTCACTGAACACACTTTTGTCCGCCCCAGAATCTTGCCGCTAACTCGCCTACCTTTCCTTCTGTACTTCTGGGAACCCCAGCGTGCACCAGTAGTCGTGGCCGAGTGGTTAAGGCGATGGACTAGAAATCCATTGGGGTTTCCCCGCGCAGGTTCGAATCCTGCCGACTACGTCACTTTTACCCAGTTTGTCTCGAGGAGAGGACCCCTTTAGGTCTCCCCGCAACCTGATCCTGTCACAGCGGTATAGGGGGAGGGGCTTGTGTCTGGGGTCTCCCTGTGTTTCCCAGAAAAAAACGGAGTGAGTACAATCCTGCTCTCAAGAAGGAGTAGAGCTGCGCCCAGCGTTGTGCAGAATTTAAGGATGTCTCTGTCTGTTTTCTCTCCCCAAAACCCCGCTCTAAGGAAGCTATTTCCAAAACGGACAATTTGGTGAAAATGTCCCTCAGATAAATTGTAGAGGGTATTTCTGCCACAAAATGAAAGCTATTTTTATTTTAATTTAGAAGATAATAGTACAGTAAAATTGACTTTTTGAAAGAAGATGCATATTTTTGTATAACCGCCTGCCTTAATCAGGACAAGAACAGTTTTGTCAGTCCTAAACCTGAGTTACCCGTCATAGCCACTTCCCAACACCACGAGCAACTGCTGGTGGCCACCTATGTTTCCCGTCCCTACAGTCTGACCTTTTTTGAAACTGTTCTTGAAATTGAATACAATCGTTCTATGGGTGGGAATGGAAAATGGCACAGCCTTTCTGGAAAATAGTTTGGCCATTTCTTACAAAATAAAACATGAAAATACTGTATGATTCATGGGCTTCACTCTTCATTTCCAGCAAAATGCAAACTTATGCGTATGCAAAAGCCTGGATATGATCGTTCATAGCAGCCTTACTTGTGATAGCCCAGACTGAACACAGCCCAAATGTCCTTCAGCAGGTGAGTGAGGACACAGACAGCAGCATGTCTTCGGGAGCTCTAGTCAGCATGAAAGAGGACACTGAGGATGAATCAACAGTTTGGAAGCACATCAAGGGCACTAATGCTGAGAGGAGGAAGTCAATCTCGTGGGTCACATACTGTATATTCTAATTACATGAGCTTATCAGAATGACGCAATTATAGAGATTGGAACAAATGAGCACTTGCCAGGCGTTTAGGGATGGTGGGCAGAGGGTGTGGGCATGACCCTAAGGGGAGGCGGTGGGAGACTGCTGCCGTGATGTTCTGTTACTGGTTACATGAACCTGCATAGTAGGTGACCTTTGGGGATTAGCTTCTTTCACTTGAGATAGAATTATACACGAACACAGAGCCAACATTAATTTCCTGCTTTTGATATTGTGCTCTGGTTATGTAAGAAGTAACCCACCGGGGAAGTGTGTGAAGGGTACATGAAACCCCTCTGCACTATTTTTGCAACTTGCTATGAATCTGTAACTATTAAAAACAAGTTTTTCTGTTTTAATTTTTTATTTAAATTCAATTAAATTAACATGTAGCATTTTATTAGTCCAGTGATTCATCAATTGTGTATAACACCCGGTTCTCATTATTTTTCATGTCCTCTTTAGGGCCCATCCCCAGTTACCCCATCTCCCCCGCCCCCCCCCACCAGCAACCATGTTTGTTTCCTAGAGTTAAGAGTCTCTTATGGTTTGTCTCCCTCTCTGTTTTCCTCTTATTTTTCCTTCCCTTCCCCTATGTCATCGGTTTTGTTTCTTGAATCCCACAAAGGAATGAGATTATATGGTATTTGTCTTTCTCTGACTGACGTATTTCACTTAGCATAATACCCTCCAGTTCCATCCACGGTGTTGTAAATGGCAAGATTTTGTTCTTTTTGATGGCTGAGTAATATTTCATTATATGCCTATACTTAATCTTTAGCCATGCATCCTTCAGTGGACATCTGGGCTCTTTCCCTAGTTGGCTATTGTAGACATTGCTGCTGTAAACATTGGTGTGCATGTGCCCCTTGGAATCACTATTTTTGTATCCTTTGGGTAAATACCTAGAAAACAGAGTCTTTTTAAGTTAAAAATATGAATAGAAAATTTCATTTATTTATTTATTTGAGAGAGAGAGAAACAGAGCACAAGCAGGGAAGAGAAGGAGAAACAGGCTCTCTCTGTGTGTCTGTGGTTGGCATGATTTTGTCTTACGGCTATTTTCCCATTTACATAAATGTAAATTTAGTTTTTACTATTAGTTTTTCAGAGAAGTATGTTGGGTGAAAATGTCCCACTATGGTTGTGGTTTTATCTGTGTCTCTTCTTACTTCCGTCACTACCTGGAATTTTTTTCTCCATTTCTTAGTCTTCCAGAAGCAAGAAATTCTGAATAAAACATGGTAGCTGAGCAGCTCCCCGCTGGGCTTGATCCCAGGATGACCTGAGCCAGAGGTGGATGCTTAACTCACTGACCCACCCAGACGCCCTTGGAAACTGTATTTTACCAAATATTTTCTATATGCGTATTTTGATTATCACATAATTATTCTTTTACTTATTAATGTTATACATTAAAAAGGTGTATTTTGATGGATTGAGTTTTGAATGTTAAATCACATTGCATTTCTGGAATAGACCACGCACACACACAAAATTGAAACTATGTGATAAGGATATGGTAACTAAACCTACTGTGGTAATACCTTAAACTCACACAATGCTAGATGTCAATTATATCTCAATGAGGCTGGAAAAAATTAAAAATCGAATTGCCATAGGACCGAACAATTTCACTTCTGTGTATATACGCAAAAGAATTAAAAGCATTATTTCAAACAGATATTTGGGGTTTTGGGTTTTAAGATTTTATTTATTTGACAGAGAAATACAGTGAGACAAGGAACACAACACAAGGAGTGGGAGAGCCTGATGCGGGGTTTGATCTCAGGACCCCAGGATCATGACCTGAGCTAAAGGCAGATGCCCAACAACTGAGCCACCCAGGCACTCCTCGAACAGGTATTTATTTGTGCATTCGTGTTGATAGCAGCATTATTCACAACAGCCAAAAAGTAGAAACAACCCAAATGTCCATCCACGGATGGGTGGCTAAACAAAATGTGGTTAATTCCTAATTTCATGTAATGAATGTTTAGATCATTACTCTTTGGTATTTATTTTATTAATATATTTGTACATAAAGGTGTCCCTCTAAGTACACTTCTAGCTGCACAGTACGGGTATAGTTCTGATATGTACTATTTTTCTCATTTATTTCAAAAACAGTTCTTAATTTCAATTGCGACCTCTCCTTGAACCATAAATTATTTAGAAGCATATTTATTTATTTTGTAAAAAAAGATTTTCATTTTCGTGTTTTGATTTCTGGCATAATTTTATTGCTGTGAAATAATAGCATGTATCCAACCCGGTTACGTTTTTGGAGCCTTGCCTTGTGGCCTAGTAAAATGTCAAATTTGAGATCACTTCATCTGTGTCTGCAAAAGGTTTGAGTCCCGAAGTTGGTATGTGCACTGTTCTCTCTGTGTGTCTGTGGATGGCATTATTTTGTCTTACGGCTATTTTTCCATTCATGTTTCCTATTAGTTTTTCAGAGAGGTATATTGTGTGAAAATGTCACTATGGTTGTGGTTTTTTCTGTGTATCTTTTTACTTTTGTCATTACCTGGAATTTTTTTCTCCATTTCTTAGTCTTCCAGAAACAAGAAATTCTGGATAAAGCATGGTTTATGTAACAGCTTTGATTTGGAGCTACTAGGTGTTGGACAATTATCACAAGAAAACCCCTAGACAAAAATATGTTTCTTACACAAGCTGTAGCAGATCTATTGAGACTTAAAGAGAAGTATTGTTACTTAGAAACACTTCTGCATGTTTCCTTCCCCAAAAAGAATGAGGACAATGTAATTAAAAAACAATTATTCTCTGGGAAACTCAAGATTAAGGTTGAAGAGAAGTTGGCAGAATTTCAGATCTTTCTCCATTTAAAAATGAGCCTGGTTCTACCCCCAGGGCATGACCCAGATTTGTCTAACTGGGTAGGAGGCAGAAGATCAGAACCGGTTGGGCTTGAATCTCAGCTTCAAGCATGGCTCGAGTGCAGTGTTCAGCTTAGTGAGTCATGCAGCCTGAACTTAAAGAGGTTGTTTCCTTAGCTGCTTTATCTTTGATCTTTCTTGAGGAATTTCATTTAATGGTTACGATTAGGCTACATGGTATAAAGGAAGAACCTAAATGCAGGGAAGCATTAGTCTGGGGGCACTGTGAATTCCTTGTGAATTCCTTGGAATGGTTTGCCTCTCAATGGTCATGAGAACTAACAAATTCTTTTTGACTCGTCCAAGCAGCTTCTCTAGATGGACTGAACACATCTTTCCCCCAGGATAACGAGTGCTCACCAATATATTATAGAGGGAAGCACATTTGCAAGCTCTTATGCTCACTGGATGTCCCCTTGTTGGTGTGTGTGCCCCATTCACAGCCCAGTGCTGGAGCAGCCAGTACAACTAAGTAAGCGAGGAGGCTGTTGGAGCCCTAATTCTAAGTCTGTTATGGAACTCAACTCTTCCCATTTTCATTTTGCTGTCTTGTTGCTGTCTAAGATAAACCACTCCATTTTTAAAAAGATTTTATTTATTTATTTGAGAGAGAGCATAAGCCAGGGGGAGAGGCAAAGGGAGAAGCAGACTCCTGGCCAAGGATCCTGGGATCATGACCTGAATGGAAGGCAGGTATTTAACTCCTGAGCCACCCAGGCATCCCACTGCTCCCCCTTTTATAATCAGGATCATATGCTGAACTCATATTTTCCATTTTTCTCTCTGCAAAGTAGCATTATCCATTCTTGTGTAAGTCAACATGTCCTGATTTTATTTGCTTTTTAGCTTTGCATCTTACCATGCCATTAGACAGCCAGTTACAGGCACTCGGTCCTACCTATCCCTGCGTGAGCTGTGTTTCCTGTTGGTGTTTAGGGAGCTTCCTTCCTGGCAGATGCTTATCTCCATGAAGACAGGGATTATGCCTTTGTCTTGTTTACTTTTACAGTGTCTAGGACTTTGCATAGCACCCAGCCTTCCCTAGAAATTCAGTAAAACTAGTTAAATGATTGTGTAGAAGGCACTAACCTAATTACTTTTTTCTACAATAAGAACTTTAAAATATATATTTCTCCATTTAAATCATTTTTTGGTTTCAGTTATAATTTCCTCGTTATCCAGTTCCTTATTCCTGCTTTCCAGATATATACATATGTAGCCTCAGACCAAGAAGTGACTGTTCAGGGCAAACGGGCTATCCCCAAGCCTGAGATGATAATGACTTATTTCCTGAAGTAAGAGAGAAAGGTCAGCTCGGGATTTTGCGAGCTCTGGTTCTGCAGTCCCTTTAAAATTGTGTTTTATGGCAATGTTTTTGCACTTGCTCTCTTGAGTTACAAGGTAACAACTTCTTGCCTCATTGGAAATCACATGCACTTGTGTGGTTGAGCAGAATCAAGTTTCTGGAACAAGGTCTGGGTCCTGTAAAGGCTTTGCATGGGATTCGTGTCTTGCCTGGAGTTGACTTTTGCAAGTTCCTTGTGTTTTTTTGGTTTGGGGTGTTTGTTTGACTTTGGTTTTTTTGCAAGTTCCTTGTGTTTTGTTTGTTTGTTTTTATCACTGAGACCACTGGAAAGAGAGGTGGACCGCCTTTGTGATCTGGTTCCGCCCAGTTCTTGGGGGACACTTGTGTGGCCGCTGTCCTCTGGATGGCCAGTGCAGCCGGTGCGGGACCCGGAGATCAGGTTGCTGATCCCGCAGGAACCCAGTCCTCAGCGCGGGTAGGTAGTCACCACGCGGCTTTGCAGAGGCACAGACTGCTGCCCTTAGAACTCGTCCTGCAGTCCTGGGACGCGCTGGGAAGGGAGCCTGCACCCTGGGAGTCCCGCCAACACAGTGCTGCGCCCAGAAACCTGTTCTTTAGCCAGAGCACTCGAGGGAGAAAAAGTGTCTGTGAAGCAGCAGTAAAGAACATTTGGGGTACAATTTGGCAGACTTCCCTGGGCACCTTCTTTGTGAAGAAGGCGAATCTGACCAGGGGTCTAGATGGTGAAACACAGCATCTCCCGCACGCTCCTTAACCCACCGCGACCCATGGCAGTTCCGTCTTTCTCTGCAGCGCACCTGCTTTGTTTCCTCAAAACGCAGCCCCTCTCCAGGGTTTCCCTCCATGAATGTGCCAGACAGGGACACATTAAAGTTTGTTTTCCTCGAAGCAATATACCTGATAGTTAGATATAGTACGTGGAAAAAATACATGGCTGAAACTGGGAAGAATTGCAGATCACAGATAGGAAATTTCCAAGCCTGTTCCCCTGTTTTAATAGGGACTAACCGTATCTTCACCCACTGTTTGAGCATTAAATCATACAATGAATATAGGACGTTCAGTCCAGTAATGCTATGTATAACAAGTGCTCACTCTTTCTTAATGAGGAAGAAAGAGAGGATTAGGACCACTAAGTGCCTGAGCTGGGAGTGGGGGACTTTATGGGTTTGTGTAGGTGGCAGAAGATAAGCTAAAAATAAAATAAAATCTCCCAGTTCTTATCCAAGGACTGTCACGGGTGGACATGAACTAAGAATTCTGACTCATAAATTCAAGTAAGTGCTTTCAGTAGAATCTCTGAAGCTCATCATAGGGGATTATGCCAACAGCCACCTGATGTGGGGTTCCATGGTGTAATGGTTAGCACTCTGGACTCTGAATCCAGCGATCCGAGTTCAAGTCTCGGTGGAACCTGCCTTGTATTTTGGTCCCGTTTTTGTTCTTTCCCGGAAAGAACCATTCACCTAAATGACCAAAGTCAATTTTGTCCCTGGTGTCTCCTATGAGTTTCTGCAAGTCCTGAGGGGTCTGCGTCTAGGTGAGGAAGAAGGAATAAATTTTATCCTGGCTTAATGGAGTTGATTTTACAAGAAAGAAAAGAAGCATCAAAAGTAAATACAGGAGGAAAACAGCAAATGCCCCGCACTCTGCTGTGACTGGAAAATCAACTCTAATAAAAAGCAACAATCCACTTATAGGACATTCATTTTCTGTGCACATTAGAATGAATGTTTTAGATACTTCCGACATGGGAAATAAGTAATTCTAATAGTATTGGAGAATATACAGACAATGAATAGCAATTTTCTCTTCTATCGTGGTGTCTAGCTGTAATTTCTGGCCCCTCCTCGCCCCCTGTAGTCACTGAGCCCAGTTTATATATAATAACATATGGACAGACTTTCCACCTGCACACGCACAAACCAAATGTGGGAAATCTTAAGTTGGGTGATTCTACATACAGCAGCGTATGAGATGCATTCTTGCATTTTAAAATATCTATAGATTTCAGATATTTTAAAGTAAAAATTTAGGGGGCATCCATAATAATATTTTCATTGCAATGTTCATCTGGTCATTGTGTCACCAAAAGAATACCAAACAACCCTCTTTCTCGGAACCCTCCCACACCATTGGTGGGAATGCAAGCTGGTGCAGGCACTCTGGAAAACAGTATGGACATTCCTTGAAAAGTTGAGAATAGAGCTACCCTATGACCCAGCAATTTCTCTACTGGGTATTTACCCTAAAGATATAAGTGTAGGGATCCGAAGGGACCACCTGCACCCCAATGTTCATAGCAGCAATGTCCACAATAGCCAAACTATGGAAAGAGCCCAGGTGTCCTTCAACAGTTGAATGGATAAAGAAAATGTGAGATATATATATATATAGATATAGATATAGATATCGATATAGATATATATCGATATATATATAGATATCGATATAGATATCTATATATATCTATATCGATATCTATATCTATATATATATATATCCATACATACATACATACAATTCAATACTATGCAGCCATCAAAAATGAAATCTTGCCAGTTGCAATGACATGGATGGAACTAGAGGGTGTTATCCGAAGCGAAGTCAGTCAATCAGAGAAAGACAATGATCATATGATCTCACTGATACGAGGAATTTGAGAAGCAAGACAGAGGGTCATAGGTGAAGGGGGGCGAACAATGAAACAAGAGGAAACCAGGGAGGGAGACAAACTATAAAAGACTCTTAATCCCAGGAAGCAAACTGAGGGTTGCTGGAGGGGAGAAGGGTGGGAGGGCCTGGGTGGCTGGGGATGGACACTGGGGATGGTGCGTGCTGTGGTGAGCGCTGTGAATTGTGTAAACCCGATGATTCACAGACCTGTACCCCTGAAACAAATAATACATTATATGTTCATAAAAAATAAAATAAATCCCTCTTTGTCATAAAAAATGAGTAACAACTCCTGTTTCTTTGCTAATTACATTATTTATAGAAGTTCCCTTTTTTTATTTGCTCTTGTACTATTTTGCACTGGGGAAATACTGGTTAGGGTCTTACCGTTACAGGATTTTTGTTCCCCTAGTGCCCACTGTTCTTGGTTATGCTTCAAGGAATGAAGAGGTAGACCAGATGGAGATGAAGAGGGGAGGACAGTGTATTGAGCCGTAGTACAGCCGTAGTACAGCCGTAGTACAGCCGTAGTACAAAGCTCCCAGAAAGGGAGGGGGCCTGAGAGGGCTGCCATTTGGGGGTTTGAATCTAGGGGTTTTTATAAGCTGTTTTGCAGAACTATCTTGAGCACCCTGAGTGTGGGTCCCCTGTGGGCTGGCTGCTAAGGTGTCCCAATCAGGGCTTGGACCATGCACCTGTCTGCCTGTCCGGTTAGTGCTCAGGGATTGATGGTCTTTTGGGCTGACATGCGGAGACTAACTGCTCAACTTGTGATAGTGACTGATGTATCAGAGTTCATTGTGGTTTCAGGATGTTTTGCAGAACTCACCTCTGCAAAGGTTGCTAGACAGAATGCTATAGTGGTCTCATCTAAGTTATAAAGCAGGACGCTAGTGCAGTTTTGTCTTAGCTGTTCTGAATTTGTTGCTTTCTTGTTGGGGACCCTGGCCCTGATTTCCTAAGTGTCCAATTAACTCCTAACATCATCATGCTCCTTTGACTTTCAGAGTATGTGCAATCTACTCTTCCACTCCTCATCCCTGTATAGAGATTGCTTTTCATTTGGTCAAAATTTAAGTTTCTTTATTCTCTTTTATAGTTCAAGATGTGTATGTTTTCTTTTATGGACAAAAATGCAGAAAATGTATTAAGGAGGGAACATATTGCATGGGACACTGGGTGTGGTGCATAAACCATGAATCTTGGAACATAAAAAAATAAAATTAAATTAAGATGTTTAAAAAATGCAGAAAATGTCTCAACTCTACAATGGTAAAACCCTGACTTTATTGCACACATTTTGTTATCTGAAAATTGTACCCGACTCAAAATCAAACATTTATTTTAATTTTTTAAAAGATTTTATTTATTTGTCAGAGAGAGAAAAAGAGCACAAGCGGGGAGCAGCAGGTTCTTTTGCTGAACAAGGAGCTGAATGCAGGACTCAATCCCAGGACCCTGGTCAGCAGATATTTTCTTTACACCAAAAACTGGCCATTATACTTGATTAAAACCCATAGCCATATGGACTAGTCTGATTATTATAGAAAAGGGGAGGAAGGATTGTAAAGGTTCTTTTCCTTCCTGTTTTTTCTGATTAAGCATGAGAAGACCCAGCCTAACTTAAGCCTCTTTCTTAAGCCTAACTTAAGAAGGAGTAAGGCATGAATGAAGTAGATGAGTACATGTCCAGAGGAAGTAGAGATGTAGTTTGCCCACTGTTGATATCCATCACTCATTGTATATTGCTGATGAAGTTTTCAAGTGTGATCAGCGTCTTGTAATGCTCTCCCATCAAGAGTGTTGCCATCTACAAAGACACCCTTGTAATGTCTGTTTCCTAGGACATTCTATGAATAGATCACTTTATTGTCTGCAAACTAAATAGGTCTTCCTACTAGGTGACGGGACAGGCCTGGTACAGGGGTTTCTGGTATATGAGTTGTCCTTCAATAGAATTAATCATGCCAGTAATCTTTGATCCTCTCAAAGTCTGTTCATCTCACACCATGCACAAAGCCCTATTTGAGATTGTTTTAATGTCCCTCATTACCCACATCTGTTGTGAGATGGAGTTCAAAGACCTTGGTCAAAATCAATATTCCTGATTCCTATCCCAAAAGAACTTCAATATGTTGAATTTCAATTTTGAAATTAAGAGGTAAACAAGAATTTAATACAAGAAAAGCATTGCCATAGGGGAAGGAAGAAAGGGGAAGAAAGCAACTTATAGCATCCAGAAGCTGGTCTGGCATTTAAGCCATGCCATATTATTCTCCTACTGGGCATAATCTCACCGAATATCAACATCAGACATGGTTCCTCTGAGACCATGGCAAAGTGAGACCAACAGGTGACATCACAACTTTGTCTAAGCTAAGCCAAACCAAGGGCATTGTGGCCACCCACAAAATACCAGACCTCCCTCTGCCTAAAACAAATGATTGCTACTCCTTACCAATCATGGCTTTACCTTCACTCTAGTCTACCTCCTTATACACAAGATCAGTTGAGATACTCAGTTATAGACTTGCTCCTGCTTTCTGACAGTTTCTAATCTACATTAGAACCCTGCTACTTTGGACCCTCACCCAAAGCACCCAACGGAATCCTGAAATAGGTTCTAACATCCTTCTCCATAGACCCCTCTAGTGTGTGTGCTCACTGCAGTGGATAACAAGCCCAGCCTGCTCAGCCACAGGGATGTTCCTGGTAGCCTGGCTGGAGGTCATCGACAGGATCCACATAATGTTAAGAGCTGCAATCTGTTTTTTGGAATTCAGAGCAGGCATTTGAATTAATTATGTTTCCCAGTTCAAAGCATGTTACCATTATTGGTCCATATACAGCTTTTTGTTTTCATTTGATTGATTGATATTTCCCTTTCACAATAGAACGTTCTATGCCTTCTAACTCCAGTAGCGAGTATTCTGTTTACTATGTAACTTCCCCCTGACCTCCCACCCCTGACTATTTAACTTCCTTTTGAATGTTTTCTTGTGAAATATGTAGTTCTGTTTGCATGTGTTTTGTTATTTTATATGAGCAGTCCAGTGGGACCCATACAATTTTTACATTTAATTTGTAACTTCTTCTCGCTGTTTAGTAATTCAGTAGGTGCATCCACCCAGTTTGATCAACTCACCAAGTCTTAGAACAAAGAGGTTGATTAAAAATCCCACAGGTACAAACACCACTACACAGATGAGTATCTTCCCATAGACTTGTGGGATATATAGCACAAGACAGAAAGAAAAATTGGATCATGTGCTATGTTTGTCCTTCTCTTAATTAAATGGTGCCAGATTTGTTTCCAAAATAACTCCATAGTTTCCAATAATCAGTTCACAAGCATTGATATCCCTAGACTATCGACACTTAGAAATTTCAGTCATTCTAATGATATATATATAGATTCTTTGATTATGTCTTTGAAGATGTCCCATCAGATTTTTAGACGATCCCAGATGGAAATTAGTATCTGTAAAAACAATAATTTTAATTGATTGATTTTTTTTTACCTCCATAATGATCTCCCTCTAATCTCACCCACAAAGTTAACTTTAAAATTATCTAACATAGGGTGCCTGGGTGGCTCAGTCAGTTAAGAATCATTATCTTAGGGTTCTGGGATGGACCCCCATGTCCCTATGTCATTGGGCTCCCTGCTTAGGGGCAGTCCACTTCTCCCTCTGCCCTCAAGCCACCACTCGTATTCTCTCTTTCTCTCTCAAGTAAATAAGATCTTTTTTTTTTTTAAGTATCTAACATAAAAAAGTATCTAATGTTTAGCTTTTTACTGGAATTTCTTTCTGCAAAGCAGATGTCAATATTTTTGTGTATTTAATTTTATATTCCATGTGATATTTTGCTAAATATCTCATTCTGCTCCTGAAATTTTCCCAATTCTTTTTTAGATTCCTCCATATAGTTCTATGTGAATCTACTCCTTTTGAATGCTGCCTAATACTTTCTGCGGTAAATACAACTTCTTTGACGTAAAATATATCTGAGCTGGATGTGGTCTTAGACTTACATTATGTTTCCCAAGTATCTTGTAGGTGTTTTTCCCACTTCCTCACACCATTGAATATTATTCTAGAGAATGCTGTTTCCAGTATGATTTTTCCCCTTGGAATAAGGAGATTTCTTCAGTGGCTCCCTAAGGAATTATTTCTTTATCTTCAAAATCACATAACTTTACAAGGAAATAGCCAGTGTTTTCCTCTGTTTGTGGTCGCCTTTTCCCCACTGCCCCATTCTTGCCGTCTCTCCTTCCTCACTGGTAAGTTTGCTCCCATCTTTCTTCCTTCTGGACAAGAACTCATAAGCCTCTTAATCTACTATTTGTTTCCTCCAATCATTTGTGAAGTCCTCAGAAACACTTTAATCCCCTGAAAGTGCTATAGGAGGTAGGTAGTGGGGACAAAAGAATCAGCTCTGGGGTCTCCATGCAGCAAAACTGAAGCATTAATCCTTTCCAACAAATATGTGGATTGAGACTTTGTAGAGTTTTCAAAATCTCACTCCTTTCCAGCATATGGAGCTTTATTCCAATTTCTCTCCATCTCTGGGGCCAAAATAGCTCTTCCCTTTCTCTCAAATCAGTCCTCAGTCATTTATGGCTGAAGCTCTGTGGACCTTGTAGTCTGCAAAATAGATCTGTTGTAAAGGTCTACAAATAATGACACATATAAAGTCTTTGGAGTGGTGTGTGTAGTAAGGGCTTGAAAAAAAAAAAATAGGACCTGCTATCTATTATTTTGGGGTAGTAACACATCTACCCCTGAGTCTGCAAACAACTTGTCACTATTAGGAGTGTCTCCTAAGGAACTCAAGAGAACCTCGGTCCTCAGTCAGTACATCTCATTGGGCAGCATTGGGCTGTTTCTTCATGGGTTAAATGGAAATACACCATTATGGGGCTCCCGCTTACCTCCTATCTTCTTGGCACAAGGTGTTCCATAAAGTTACCTGTTAGCGTCACTACTTTTCATGAATCCTAATGTCGCTCTGCGTGGAGAGTGGTTCAGGGGAGTGCCAGCGCGCTTTCAGAGCCCAGGGCTCTGAGGATCCACTGTGAGCGGAGGCAGATGAACCTTGTCTGGAGGGTGACGCTTGCACTTGAGAAGGTGTCTCCGAACAGGGGAAGGCGTGCGCTCTCCTTATTGGCAGGTGCAGGTGGAGGATACGCGTTGGGGAACAATCTGGATTGTGGGAACGTGGTTCGGTTCCTGGTAAAACCGTAGTCGGCAGGATTCGAACCTGCGCGGGGAGACCCCAATGGATTTCAAGTCCATCGCCTTAACCACTCGGCCACGACTACTTGCCTGGTGCCAGTGTAAAGAGCTGGGGTGAACCACTGGGGGCCGCGGGGAGTGTCGCCCATGGTAGGTGCGGTCTCTCTCTGGAGAACGAAGGAGCCCACCCCCAGCACATCAAGAGCCAGCCGGGTCGTCGCGGGGGCCACTACAGGCTCCGGGACTGAAGACTGGGAAGTCAAGTGCCCGGGGCGCGGGGCCTGGTCCCCTGGCTACGGCCACCCGCGGCCACCACGGTCACACCTCGTGCTCGGGATCCTGAGGAAGGCCAGCCGGGCTGAAAGTGAGCCCTGAACAACGTCAAGTTCGCAAACGCAGGCGGGAAAAGAATGGAAAAAAAGGGTTGTGGGAGGCGTGGAATGTCTTGTTGGCTTCGGGGCTAAAATGGAAATCAGGACTCTATTCGGTGGCATTCGACTGGTTCTTCCAAAAGAACCATTAAGCCGTTCTGGGGCGGAGAGGGAGGCGGGGGCCTAGTTTCTGTCCTGACCTCAAAAGTCCCGGCGGGGAGGTCTGCGATCCCTCAGGGACAGGAGGGGCCGCACGGTGGTTCCGCGCAGGGGAAAGGGGCGCTCCGAGCGCACTCGGTCTCCAAGGCCCTGCGCTCCGCCCTGCGCAGCACCGAGAGGCGCAAAAAGGAAATGAAAACACACAAATGTTGCAATAGATCGAGCCAAATTATAGAGATGATTCTGGGGTCAGAGACTCTCTGGTTTACCAGACTGGGATAAGGAGGGTGCCGCTCGGACCCATCCCGTTTTATGGAAATGTCAGAAACCCTAAAACCACGGACCTCTCTCCGGATCCTAGGCATGGAAGCATGTTCCCAGGGCATAAACTGGTAGATTTAGACAGACTCTCACATACAAAAAGAATGTGACCCCCAGGATTGAGGCCGGATATACTCCTCTGAGAGTTAAAGCTCTTTCACATCTGTTTTCCTTTAGGGTTCCGTAACGATGATGTTCCAGGAGGAGGAGGCAGGGCAACTGGGCCTCGTTGCCACAACCGCAGGCCACTCCCCGGAATCACAGCCATCAGTAA